>NC_061116.1:25031195-25068423 GCF_002878395.1 Capsicum annuum | reverse complement strand
TTATATTATATTATATTATATTATATTATATTATATTATATTATATTATATTATATTATATTATATTATATTATATTATATTATATTATATTATATTATATTATATTATATTATATTATATTATATTATATTATATTATATTATATTATATTATATTATATTATATTATATATGTAATGTAATATATTATTTTTACTAATAACAATAATTAGATTACCTAAAGTTAATCTACAACATTTTATATAACTATTTTATAAAAATAATTATTTAGTCTTTATCTTTTTTTATTTCCAAAACAAACCACATGTGGTTTGTTTTTTTTATTATTATTATTATTCAAATTAAAAACGACCGCAAGTAGTCATTTTTTAAATTTTTTTTTTATTTTATGATTTCAGTAAAAACTACCACCAATGATGGGTTTTATTAAATGAATAAATAAAAAATTAATTTCTTTTTATTTTAAATAAAAATCGACCACAAGTGGTGGATTTTTTGAAAATATTTTATTTTTTTAATAAATTTTAAAAACTGACCACTTGTGGCTGTTTTTTTGAAATATGTTTAAATTATTTTTTTTAAAAAAACTGACCACTTGTGGTCGGTTTTGTTATTTTTTGAAAATTTTAATTTTTAAAATATATAATAATTAATATAAAAATAATTAGAATATTTATTTTGATATTTTATAATTATAAAGCTATCACAAGTGGTAGCCTTTTTTAATAAAAAGAAATAATTTTTCAAAAAAATTAAAAAATCGATTACAAGTGGTCGATTTTTTCCGATCTCTTTTTGTGGTTGGTTTTGGATGGTCGGTTTTTTTGGTTTTTTAGTAGTGTTGGACTTGGTTAGTGTTAACTGTTAAGATGTTCCCTTAGGAGTTTGTGTGAAAGAGGTGGAGAGTTTGTCTTGAAATGAATTTGAGTTCTGAATTAGAATTCGTGTCAAGGTGGAGATTGTTAGAGTTGTGACCCGAATTTTATTGATCCGGCCCAGAAAGTTAGAGTTGTGACCCAAATTTTATTGATTCGGCTCAGAAAGTTTAGCAGTACGACCCATGTTGATGATTTTCAATGGGGTATGTGGTTGTAGCATAGGGATCGGGCTGATATGGACCTTTATGTTTTTGGGCCTAAGACTTATTTGTATGCACATATTATATGAGTGCATTTAGTGGGTTGTTTTGAGCATTCAGAAAATTCAGCCTTCTCCACATTGTATTCTCTCTCCATTATAGTGAAACCTCCTTTGCCTCTTCCCGTGGTTTTTCCCCCAAGGGTTTCACGTAAATCTTGTGTGTTGTTCTTATTTTCTTTTACTTGCGGTTTTCTTATTCTGTTCAAATCATAACATACCTCATAAAGCTAACTTTGAATTAACCTAGATCAATGTTCATATCCTCAACAATTGCCGACGGATATGGTCGGTGAAAGCATAAAAAAATAGAAGACGATCTGCTCAAGAAATTTGCTTATAAAAATTCAATAATCAATTTTGTACTTAACAAATACATCCACACATAATTCAAACTCAAAAGAAAAAAAACAATAAAGATTAACAAAAGCCCATGTAAATTCAAGAAAATGAATATTTAGTTAGTTCCAATTTGTTATTCGGACGCTTCAACAATGTTGTTGCGCTAATATAGGGTCCTCCAAAATGCATCAATTTTGAAGGATGCGACACACACCGTCAACATTATGAACCGTCCGAGCCACATACCTAATTAATTAGTCCCATATCATGACAACAGCAATAACCCCAACACCTAGAAAGACAGCAAGAAACTTGAAGAATGAAGTGTCGAAATAACATTTGTTTTGTGGTTTAAAACCTTTTGCTATAAGGTGATTGATTGCCACATAAATGAAAACCCCACAAGCAAGTGCCATTGAAACAGCATAAGTCCAATCTGCTGTACGGCCTTCACTAGTAGCATCAATTGCAATTCCTATTCCTACACCTATAGGACTTGAAATAGAGAAGGCAAAAGAGTAAGCACAGGTGAGTAGAAATGGCCTCTTTGGTATCATCTTTAGAAGTGCAATTCCCATTGCAATGGCTGCAAATATTTTGTGCAGTGATATTGTCCATAGGTTTCTCCATGCTTCTCCCTTTGTAGCTGAAAATGAATTGAAGGAATGCAAATTACGGGATCAGCGTTGCACAAATTTTGTAGATAAACAGAAAAATCAGTCGTTAATCCTATTTACTGACAGATTATCAATAAAACCTGTTATATACAGGCAATTTAGTGACGGATTGACACTGAAGATCTTAATTAGCTAATTTTAGTTTTTTTTTTTTTAGTTCAATTATGGGATTTTGCTCCACTAAAGCAGATTATTGAAGATGATTTTTGTTTTTTGGTGTAATTATTTGAGACCTATTGAGCCAACTAATTATCCATACTAGCGTCATGTAGGCATACTAAGGAAAGCAGGTTTCTGTATTTCCAAAGCTCGTACTCGAGATGTTTAGTTAAGGATGGCGGAGTATCCCACAATATCATTTGTTGGTATAATCAAATTAAGATGATGACAATCATGAGTAAATAGTTTTTCAAAAATAAAGAAGGTACGTCACACACTATTTTTTTTTTAATTCCTCTTTTCCGCCAAGTAACAAATTCCCAAGATGTTCTAGGTTAAGTGAATCGATAGTGTATAGATATTAACATAGAGTTAGGTGACATACAACAATAGGTAAAACACTTCGTGTCAAACCTAATATAGTTACATGAAAAAAAAAGGAAGTAAAACCTACTATCTCTTGTTAACTTAAATAATTTTGTAAAAGTTCATTTTAGCTATCAATGTGATTAATCTCCTGAGTTAGAACATCATCAACAACAACAACAGCACAGTACAGTACCAAAAGTGGGGTCTGCATTGTGTAGAGCATACACAGATTTACCAATATTTCAATGGGTAGAGAGGCTGTCTCCTGAGATAGACCCTCCACATAATAAAGAAAAGATCATATATACTGGTAATTTATTTACCTGATACCCCAACAGCAATGCCTTCAAATATAGAGTGGAAACACAATGCAAGAATGAGAAGTATTGTATCACCAAGTGATGTTGCCTTTAGAAATGGATTTGTTCCCTGTCCTTCCTCAATATTAGTTGACCTTCCTTCTTCTTCCACTTCAACTTTGGACTCACTTGATTCATTTATACCCTTTGTCACAAACATAATAATGCAATCACTAAACATAGTGAGAAGGTAACCTGCAAAAGAATGCAGGTCATAAATTAAATTGTTAGAATCACATAATAATTAAAATTGAAAATTCACATATTTTATCTGATTGTAGATCCCTCGTGGCTCTTGAAAAATGTCATCTACGAGACGGACCCTCCATAATTATTGCATTTTCGAGGATTTGACATGGGTGGGCATAGCAAAAATGAATTAAAGGAGAAAGAAAAAGAAGTTTCGTTCTCAAGACCCATTCCTTTTGTTTCAAAGTGTTATGATATTAAAAAGAATGCCTTCCCATCACTAATGTACTCCTATATCCCATCACTTATGTACTGCTATATCTCCCATTCTATATACGAATGAAATCATAAATGAAGTAGATTATATTTGAAAGATGATGCACCTGACCTTCAATGGAGTTCCCTGGAGAGTGAACTCTGGAAGGTAAAGTAAAAATTAGTACACTAAGCAGTCAAAATGTATGAACATGTTCAATTCAATGAAAGAAAGTCTTTTTCTGGATCCGTTTTTTTCGACACCAACTCACACAAGATTTCAAAGGAACCAATTTCTCTAGATATGTCCCTAGTTATTATATGATGCGGTATCACTAGTAAGAGTTTAAGTTATATACATCATCAATTTAAAGAAATTTTTATACTATCAAGTCCTCTAATTAATATCTACAATAAGATGTGAGATCTTTAATCTTTAAAGAAGGGAGATTATCAGCTACAACTGGTATATATATACTACAAAAACATCTATCTTTAGTAACGAAACAAAAAAAGGAGGGTAACCTGCAGAAGCCAACATGAAGGCAAAAGGGTACTCTTTCTGTGTAAGTGCACCAAAAGTTGAGGCAGAATCACTCAAGAAATGCATCAAAGAAGTCCCGAGGAAGACACCACCAGCAAATTGAGTCCCTAACAAGAGAAACCCCTCGTTCCATCGATAGAAATAAGGTGAAACACCACCAGCAAATGTGGTCACAAAGAGTATGATCATGCAATAAACTTTAACAAGAATCAATCCCTTCGCGCGCAAATTAGTATTTGCATCTGCATCTGAATCATGCTCATCATCAGCACCACCATGACCATTGATTGTGAGAAATTTCAAGAACACAAACAGCGCTAGTGTTAACAGAGTAGTTGACTTTTTTATGGATGTCATAATCATTTCTTGTTATTTTCTTGTGCTATAAAAATTTGCTAAAATTAGTTAATTTATAAGAAGGTATGATTATTAGACTGAGAATTTTAATGATTGTAGTATTTTCGCAGTACAAATTTGACTTTTGGATGAGATTGTACTGCAAAAAATGTTTGTACAAAGTTGCTTATTGGCCGGCTTTTTACGATGCTGACAACTTCATGGATATTGTAAATTACATTTTTTTTTTTTGGGAACCCTGGAAAGCAGTAGTCGCTATCTTTGGGTGTGGGCTGGATAAACCCCCTCCTAGGCAATAGCTCGCAATCAACACATAAGATATAAACTGCACTAAACAAATCTGATATGGTGAGCTCAACTAAAGAGGCGCTGGTGAGAGAAACCTGTCTCTAACTTCCCTCGTGGGATACCACATTCAATTATAAAAGTATATATGTGAAATAAAAATAAAAACTACTAATATATATAGTAGTGTGGTGAACCTAGACTCCAATGCTCCTAAATAGGGAAAAGTTGTTCAGAAATGGAAACTGGAGAACATAATATATTTACCAACAAGAATAGAAGAAATTAATAGCTGGTTCTGACAAAATTCAAATTCAAGTACCTAGTTGAATTTAGCAGAATAGATGGCAACTCACTTAGTCGATATTTGCTAGAAAAATAGCCACTTGAATTTTGAGAAAGTCCCTTGATTGTTGATGCATTAGTCAATCATGCAAGCATGGAAAATAATTTGGGTCGTTTGGTAGTGTTAAAAATATTAAATCCATACATTACTCTTGTGTACTAGTAATACTTTATTTAATTTTATATGTTTTTTTAGCCTATGTATAACTAATGGACTCATCAGCTACACACTCTATTGTGTATTAAGCAATGCATTACTAATGCCACCATTTTCTATTTATTTATAATACAAAGAATTTTAATACATGCATTAGCTTATTAAATGACAAAATTACACCTCTCTTACGAGAGAGTAAGCGATCGCTGTCAAATATAGAACCCAACTAGTTTGGATGTCAAATCCTACAGGGAATACAGTGTTCACTAAGTATTGTGATTGTTATTAGACTGTTGATCTAAGGTTTGAAATAAAGGGGGTTGGCAAATGTTAATGGTGCTCTTTTGTATTTGTGTTACACTAAAGTCTAACTACTAAGAGTAAATGTAGATGTAATTTCAATGAGAATGAATTAACTAGAATTATGTTCACCAAGATGTTCAAACAATTAGGGTTGCGAGTTTGTGTTCGAAATCTAACTTATGTATCCAATTGTAAGAATGATTGAATTCTAAGAATTACTCATGTGTTTCTCAACTTAATGAGTATTTCACCCTTTACTTCTCTCAAACTTAAAGGATTCATGCATTATTCAATAACAGTCTTATGGGTTGATCCTATTAGGGCATCAACCCGTTAACCCAAAAGGTAAACCTATGGAGTTCATGTGAATCACTTCTTTTACCAACCTCCACTTTCTTGTCAGACAAGTGGAGTTTATAGGCTTACTTCTCAAGTTTGCAACCAAGATATGTCATTAAGATGAAGAAAGATTAACGCAATTTTGATAGATGCTAGAAATCAAACTCATTCACAACCCCAAAATAGTTCTCTACATCAAGGCTCCCATAACCCTAGTTATGGAAGTTTAGCCACTCATCTCCATATAAGAAATCAAAGTTATATTGATGTTCATAAAAAACTTTAGAAAAGTACTTACAAATGTCACACTATTGTTCTTCTCAATCTTTGATGGAAAATCTGAAAACTAATAATCAAATCTCAATTTCTAGATTCAAATCCCAATAAAAAGATAGTACAAGGCTCCCAATAGAGGAGAAAGTATGAAACTAAAGAGAAAAGATACTTACTAAACCCTTATACTTGGTATTTATATATTCCCAGCTAAAAGGATTTAAAATTCAAAATCATAAAATTCGCGTCCAAAGTGACGGCCAAATTAGTGGTCCGTCGCAAGGTTGACGGTCCACCATTTAGTCCATCACTACTGATCTGGGAAGGTCACTTTTATGATAAAACTGATGGCCAACTTAGTGGTCTGTCATAAGACTGATGGTCCACTGCTTGGTCCATCATTGAGTCTTTCAGGAAGCCTGGTTCTGGATGACACTCATAGCCAACTTAGTGGCCCATTGTAAGACTGACGGTTTGCCATTTGGTCCATCGCAGCAAGAAGTTCAAGTTGGTGATCCATCATATGACTGATGGTTCACCATTTCTATTATCGCAGAGTCTTCTGAAAAGATGAGTTCTAGTTAGATCTGACGGCTAACTTAGTGCTTCGTCACAACACTGACTGTCCATTATTTTGACCATCAGAAGCGTTTTTCTACCATTTTTTTGAGACTTTTTCTTCAGCTAGATTCTTACCCTGAAACATTAAAAACCAGGATTAAATGCATCCTTTGTTGCTTGAAAACATACAACCTTCTCAAGAAAAAGATGCAAAATATTTCATCAAAAGCCGGAACATCAACACCCTCAACTTAAGATTGTTGTTTATCCCCAACCAACTCAGCATCCAATTGCAAACATGAACCATACCTTGACAAGCAACCAACTAATGAATCACTTTGACGCAACCATTCACTTATTATTTTACTCACATGAGTTTCAACCAACAAGTTCTACACCCAGTATTGATTATAATTCAGCGCACACAAACATGGATGTCATGTCCTACAGAGAACAATAAAACTAAGCAAAAATCCAGTTTCTCTCACAATAATGAAGTCCAATAGTTTTTATACTATGTGAACACAATCTAAACTCTCACGCTCATCAAAGAATTTACAAGCATAGTCTAGGTACCCTTAGGCTTGCCCTTGCCATTTAACACACTCTCACAGCTTATTCGCTAGGATCAACCAGGTCTTTTCTAGGCTTGTAATGAGGCTTCAGGCTAGGTGAGGGTACTCTTTTGGGTAAGGTGACTCATTAGGGCTTAACTCTCCTTGCCCTAACAACTTTTCATCCTAAGCTGCTATTTTCATCTACTTTTTTACAATCTTCCTTAATCAATTCTACTTAAAAAAAAATTTTGAACAAGCATTAGCCACCCTCTACTTATACTGATGCAGTAAGCTAAGGTGCACAATATCGTTGGATAGATCAGTTCCAAATGCCTTTAAACTATATTCTAAACTAACTTTCCACTGGGTGCTTACATTTTGACAATAGCCACCCTCAACTTAGGTATTTTGCCTAAGTTAAGGTACATAATGCCCAATATTGGGCCAGGCTAGAGTTGAATGCTAATGCCCTACGGAGAGTTAATTATAGTTATGGGAAATAAAGAAAACCACTAAAAATCTCAAAATGGGTTCGAGTGAGGGAGAGATCTTAGAGAGGTTAATTATTTAGGCTCAGTAGACTAAAAATACAAGGAGGCCTACCATCCTATCCTATTGAATCAGTTAGAGAACAGTATCAATGACTTGGGCAAGTTCTAGGTACTACACTATGCAAGAACTCAAGACAAATCCTTACACACACAGAGGCAACTGAGTTAAACTTCTTCTACTACTCTTAGGATTTCCATCACATGATTCATGCACCTTTTACATGTTAATGCCAAATGCAGACTCACTGAAGGTTATGCACCCACGCTACATGATTAGAGTAAATAATTAAATATACATGCTCATAGTCTTATGCCAACATCATTCATTATTCACACCTACAAAGTGATACTAAAACAGGGAAGAAAAAAACATTTAATAAATAACATTAAACACAATATTTACATCACAAGCTTAGGAAATTAGAAATGGAAAAATAAAACACCATAGACATGCCGATTCTACTAGATATTATATGGAGAGAAAAGAAATCAGCAACACAACCCACCATGGTACAAGTACACCACCCATACAGAAAAATAGATGCATTGTCCTTAGACAATTGATTTAAAGTACAAGAACATGGTTTTACTTATTTTGCCTCATATTCATCTGAGGCATCTATGAAATGTGGCAAGGCTCCTGCACCCTCACCTAGTGCAATGTTGGCCCCTATGGTGGTAGGGGCACTCACAACCTCACCCTCTAAGATTGTAGGAACCATCTCTCAAACTGTTCTTGCATTGTGCCCTCTTGCTGGGGCAACACTAGTGGATACCTTTACTGATTCTTCTTCTTCTTCTTCTTCTTTATTTCTTTTATTTTCTTCATATTTCAGTGAATTCTTTTGAGTTTTCTTAATATCATGTTGTTCTCATTGTTCTGGTGTTATTTCTGTACCCTTTCTTCTCTTTGTTTCTTTTCTTGCAGCTTTTTCATCCATTTGCTCTATCCCTTTGTCTTTCACTGGTCTTCCCATCAATTCCACAATAACCTTATCAAAATTACTTTCCACCAAGGTTGGGTCAAACATCGGCTGCTATGACTTCCTACTCTTCAGCTTTAAAATATTCGTCTTTGCTTGTTCAAATTCAGCCATCAGCTTGGCAAGGTCGGGGAGTGACAGTGAATTGAGCCTTTTGTTGATACGAATTTCCATGGTATCCATCCTAGTCTAAATAGTTTGGAATAGATGAACTGTATCATCCATGATTTCATTAACAAAAGGCTTGAAGTCTATAGCCCACTTATCTAGCTGTCTCTAAAACCTCTTTTGAATCTTCACTAACTTAGTAAAGTTTTTTGGTGTGAACCTGTATTCAGTAAAATCTACTCCACACATAGATTGTGCGGAACCTCACCCTACAGATTGCCTTGGGGTACGTACTCAAGTAGCACATAGGTGGTAATAGGTAAAGGCATACCTGTTGGAATCTCTATAGTATCAAGAGCTGGTGCAGATTTAGTATAGTAAGCTGGAGGCTTGGTGACATGCATCTTGAACTACGAGTCATCTTTTGACTTTTCAAGGTCTTATTTGTGTATAAATCGGATTTTATTATCTACTTCGTGAATCAAGGGAACACCAACCTGTCTGTATAAAGCCGTGATTAAGCATGGAAATGGCAATGAACTGGAGATTTTGTGTGCCCTCATGAACATCTCATTTGCAATTATCTGGATAATGTCAATTTAAAGCCCTGAAATAAAGCTTGCCACTAACACGACTCTGTGTTTATCCAAGTTTCCATCCCCTTTTGTTGGAATTAAACTCAAACGAACAACAGCCTACCAAAATTTAGCCTCAAAACTAATGGAGTATTTTGCAATATGCTCCCGTGAGTTAGCCAACCAAGAGGGGTTACCATCCTCAGTCAAGAATGAGGCCATCCAAGGCCTTTGGGAGGAAGCGTTTCTCAATCTGTAATCAATATTGGGCACAACAAGTGGGGCCTTATACTCTGGTTTGAACAATATCCTATTGTTTGTTTGGGTTGAAATATCAACAATGACTCCTCGAACAGGTATAGACTCTCTGTTTGGAAAATTTACAATTGATGTCCCCTTTGGGAAATCCTGTTCTACCAGTACAAGATAATTTGCAAAGAATTCTCTTACCCAATTCGGTTGATAGGCTCTCGGTGGCTGGCTCATCCATGCTAGTTCATACTCGTTAAAGCAACATTCCAATTTAGGATATTCATGTAAGTCCTTGGTCATAATCTGATGCTTTTCTGAAAATAATCTTTTGATCCCTTTTGCAGTGGGTGTTAACCCATCATAGAAATTCTCACGTGCTCCTTCTATCTACTATCTAATCGCCTCCCAAACTGGAGGATCCTTACGTCTGACAATGTTAGAGTCCTCAGGTTTAGTTTCTATGTTATTCACTTCAGTTTGCCCTTCTACATTGGCATCCTCAGTTTTAACATCAGCCAGCTCAGGTAGAGTGGCATCAACTGTGGCCTCTTTTTTCTCGAACTAGTACTACTAGTACTATCCTCACTCTCCTCTTCAGACAGGAAGAGTAGGGGAATTTCCCTTCCACATTGTATGGTGTTTATCCGAATACGGGTTTGCTGCCACCCCTTTAAGATCTTCCTCCTCTGTTTACTAGTAGTTTGGGAGCCATAACACCTAAAAAAGAGGTAATAAATCAGTCCACATCAAAAATATATCAAATCAATACATTTCATTACTTGACGGTCAAAATGGTGGTTCACCAGTGGTGGGATGGTCCACCACTTTGGCCGTCGCGCCTTATCCAGTATCCTGGATTTTTCATAGCCCTGTGATAGTCAAGTTGGTGGTTCGTCACCACTCTAACGGTCTACTATTTCAACTGTCGCACCTCCTTCTTTAGGTTCAGCTTTCAATTTGGCATATATTTGAGCATTTGTGGAGCAACATTGTTTGTTTAGCAATATTTGACAACAATAACACAATCAAGAACAACTTTCCCATTTTAATCATGTAGGTTACTCAGGCTTCACCTCCACAGATTATGCTCAAGCTCTCATTTAAAAACCTTCAGCAATTTAAGACAACAGAGCTATAACAAGATGCTAATTTCTTTACAAAACAACTTGCCAAACACAAACCACAGCTGAATGCGTCATTTAGACAAAGAAGAATAGAATTATGTGCATACCTTGGTTTTGTAGAGAAACAAGCTTACAACTTTAGAGAACAAGACTAATTCAAACAACTCTTCAATTGTGATCTCAACTTGACTATTATGAAGAGAACAAGAAGAATGGATGTGTTTAAATAGAAGAAAAAAAAAAGGAGATGTAGAGCCCTAGAGGTAATAATTTCCTTCAGATTCTTTGAATCCAAAGGAAGTTGACCAACTTAAGGATTTGAAGGGGTTACAACGTATGTAACTGCTTTATTTTATCACTTTAAAACCTTTTGGATCAAAAATGGGTCATTTAACAAGGCTTCTGATTCAACCCAACCTAACCCAGAATTAGGGTTACAGCGACGCCAGGCCCAGCGGTCCCTCAGATTTTCGATGGTCCACCAGGTCAGCCATCGAATCTTACCAAGAACTGTGCAACTCTACTTTGTTACGATGGGCTTCGGGATGGTCCACCATGTTTTTAAGGTCCACCAAAGTCACCATCATACCTTACCAGAACCCAGGTCATCTAGGTTGATTTTGATGGTCGATTAGATGGTCCACAAAATTTGGGATGGTTTACCACTTTAACCATCAACTTGATCCAGTGAATGAATTTTTCTACTTGTTTGAGATGGAGGAAATAGTGAACCATCATAGAAATGGTGGTCCACCAAATCGACCATCACTTTTGTTCTAATTGCTTAGATTTTCTTGAAATTTTGATCCTAAACACTTCACAAACGCATCGAAAATGTACTAATAACAACACTTTTAATTTGACACTAAGACATTGTTGGTTGCCTCCCACTAGCGCCTGATTTATTATTGTGGCATAAATCAGCTATCTTGATTACTCAGACTTCATCGAGATAAATAGTAGCAATATTATTTATCATGTTTTTTGGAAGACATACAGTTTCACACACTACCCATTTACCTTGAAGATACTTTCGTCTTTATTTTTAAGTTTCACTATTCCAGACGAGTAGACTTGACTGACTTTAAACGGGCTGGACCATTTGGATTTGAGCTTACCTGAAAACAGTTTGAGTCTAGAGTTGAATAGAAGCACCAAGTTGCCTTTCTGGAAATCTCGATTTTCAATACTACTATCGTGGTACTTCTTTATTCTTTCCTCGTATAGATCAGCCTGATCATAAGCTCTAAGATGGAACTCATTGATCTCGTTTAGCTGCCCCAGTCTTATATTTTCTTCTTTATTCCAGTTTAGATTAAGCTGCTTCAGTACCCACAAAGCTTTATGCTCTAGCTTAATCGACAAATGGCATGCCTTACCATAAACCAATTGATATGGCAATATGCTAATGGGCGTCTTGAAGGCCGTTCAATATGCCCATAATGCATTATCCAACTTCCTAGACTAATCTTTCTAGCTAGAATTTACAGTCTTTGCAAGGATAGCTTTGATTTCTCGATTAGAGATCTCCTCTTGCCCACTGGTCTGTGGGTGGTATAGGGTAGCTACCTTATGCTGTTTGACTCCATATTTTGCCAAGGTAGCTCTGAGTATCTTGTTACAAAAGTGTGATCCTCCATTGCTTAGGATGGTACATGGTACCCCAAAGAGAGAGAAGATATTTCTCTTTAAAAATGCAACCACCTGCTTTCCTTCTTTATCAGCCAAAGCCATAGCCTCGACCCATTTTGACACGTAGTTAACAATAACTAGTATGTACTTCATTCCAAGTGTTCTCACGAAGGGCCCCCATGAAGTCAATACCCCAAACATCAAATAGTTCTACCTCCAATATATTGGACATTGGCATATCATGGAATTTTGAGATATACCCTTGGCTTTGACATTGGTCACATCTCTTTACGAACTCGTAAGCATCCTTAAACAAAGTGGGCCAATAGTAGCTGCTTTGAAGCACTTTTCAGGTAGTATGATCACCAACATGGTGACCTCCAACTGGGGAAGCATGGCTTGCTTCCAATACACTCAGCATATCTATTTCTGGGATGCACCATCTAATTATACCATTTGCACATCACAAAAAAAGATACAACTCATCCCAGAAGTAATGGGTCACATCATGGAGAAACTTTTTCCTTTGATGAAAGGAAAGATTCTCTAGTATCACCTTACTTACCACATAATTCACGAAGTCAGCATACCAAGGTATTTTTTTTAGCACTGCAGCCAATACTTTCTCATCAGGAAAGAAATCATTAATCTCAAGCTCATATTTTACTGCCTGCTCATCTTCGAGTTTGGATAAGTGATCAGCCACCTGATTCTCACATCCTTTATGATCCTTGACCTCGAAGTCAAATTCCTAAAGTAGTAATACCCACCAGATCAACCTTGGTTTAGCATCCTTCTTTGCCATTAGGTACCTCAAGGCAGCGTGGTCAGTGTGTACCACCACCTTGGTACCTAGAAAATATGCCCAAAATATCTTAAAAGCGTACACCACTGCTAGAAGTTCCTACTCTGTGATGGTGTAGTTTTTCTGAGCTCCATTCAGTGCTTTGCTGGCATAATAAACAAGATGAAATAATTTGTCTTTCTTTTGCTCCAACACAACTCCAAGGGCAACACTGCTTACATCACACATTATCTCAAATGGTTTTAATCAGTCCGGTGCAACAATAATAGGGGCCTCCACCAGCTTTTTCTTAATGCATTCAAATGCCTTAATGCAATTATCGTTAAAGAAGAACTTAGTTTCCTTCTCTACAATTTTGCAAAGTGGATTTACAATTCTAGAGAAGTCTTTTATAAACCTTTGATAAAAGCCAACGGGCCAAAGAAAACTATGTACCCCTTTTACTGAGATAGGAGGTGGTAGCTTCTCCATAACATCAACCTTGGCTCGATCAACCTCTATCCCTTTTGCTGAAATTTTGTGCCCGAGAACAATGCCCTCCTTCACCATGAAGTGGCATTTCTCCCAATTAAGCACGAGATTGAATTCCACACACCTCTGTGAAGCCTTAATCAAATTCTCCAGGGATAGCTCAAATGAATTTCTATCCATAGAAAAATCATCCATGAATACCTCCAAGGTGTCCTTAACCATATTCGAGAAAATTGACATCATATACACCTGGAAGGTAGCGGGTGCATTACATAACCCGAACAGCATCCGCTTGAATGCAAAAGTTCCATACGGGCATGTGAATGTTGTCTTTTCCTAATCTTCAGGAGTAATACAGATCTGATTGTAACCAGAATATCCATCCAAGAAGCAGTACCACCCCTTTTCTTCCAACCGATCAAGCATTTGATCCATAAAGGGAATTGAGAAGTGGTCCTTTAAAGTTCATGAGTTTAGTTTGTGGTAGTCTATGCAAACTTTCCAACCAGTCACAGGCCTGAGAGGAATAAACTCATTCTTTTCATTTGCAACAGTAGTCATGTCCCCTTTCTTGGGCATATATTGAACCAGGCTTATCCATTTACTATCAGAAATAGGGTAAGCCACTCCTACACATAACCACTTAATAATTTCCTTCTTAACTACGTCTTGCATTGGTGGGTTAAGTCGGTGTTGATGCTCAATGGTAGGAGTACATTTTTTCTCAAGTTGTATCTTATAAGTGCATATGCCACGAGGAATGCCAATATTATCAATAATAGTCCAGCCTACTGCTCTTTTATATCTTTGGAGTACCGAAATGAGTGCTTCTACCTGCTGCTCACCCAGGTCAGCAACAATAATAATAGGTAGTGTATTTTAACTGCCCAGGAACATAGACCTCAAATAACTAGGTAACTCTTTCAGCTCCAAGATAGGTGTTTCTTCTATAGATGGCTTAGCAGGTGGACTAGGACGATTTTCTAAGTCCAAGTCCAACTTCTTGGGGGCATATGAGTAAGACCCCATGCCTATTAAGGCACATATATTCTCCTCATAATCTTTTATACCTTCTTGATCAAAATTCATCAACACTGCAACCAAGGTTTCAACAACAAATTTCTCATCTATTGACACTTCCTTATTCTCCCCATAATAGACATCTATAATGGAAAACACACTCATTTATTTCTGCTGCTTTATTGATTGGAAAACATCAAATTGCACCACTTCATTATTTATCCTGAATAAGAGTTCATTAGCTCACAAATCAATCAGCACACTTCTGGTTGTGAGGAAAGGTCGACCCAAGATTATGGGCACCTTAAAATCCACCTCGTAATCCAGAATAACGAAATCCATATGAAATATGAAACTAACAACCTTCACCAACACATCATATAAAATACCAATAGATCGTTAGACTGACCTATCCGCAATCACAAGTCGTATGTTAGTGGATGTGGGATCTCCCAAATCCAACTTTTTGTAAATAGCTAGCACTATCAGATTGATGCTAGCTCCTAAGTCGCACAGAGATTTTACAAAGTCAAGAGGTCTAATAGTGCATGGGATAATAAAGGCACCCAAAATTACCTTTTTCTGCACCATAGACCTTGTGAAAATAGCACCATACTGATAAAAATTATCCATCGGCTCAAAACTAACCGACGGCTTCTTTGTGATGAGGTCTTTCATGAACTTTGCGTACCCGGGAATTTTCTCTAATGCCTCCACCAGTGGTAGATTAATCATCAACTGCTCCAGTATAGCCATGAATTTGTTAAACTTTGTATCATCAGCTTTCTTCTTCACCCAATGAGGGAATAGAGGAAGTGGCTTTAGAAGAGTGGTAATTACCACTCCAGCCTCCTTTCCCTTAGTCATCACCAACTCATCAACCTACTGACTTTTGGATGGTATGTCATCAATAACCTTATCTGATTTCCCAGACTCCACCGGATGATAAATCTTTGCTTTTTCAACATCATCGACTATATTATAAACCGTAGGATTACCCACAAGAGGGCTTGCTAAGACCTTACCACTTATAGTAGTGATAGCCATGCAAGAGCTATCATTTTATAGGTTCTAAATAGTTTCGCTTGGCAATGTCCAAGTCTTCCTCTGATTTAAAGCTACCGAGAGCTGGCTTATTTGTTGCTCTAACTGCTTAATATAGTTAGAGTGCGATTTCACTGACTAATGCATCAAAGATAAATCGCTCTTCATAGTAGTCACTCCAGAGTTGGTAGCTTCAAATCCTTTTAATAATTTTTCCATCATGTCCTCCATGGACATATTTCCAGAGCTAGTTGTAGCACTATCTCTGCTTTCGGGAGGTACATATAGCCCACTTCTATCATTCTTACCTTTCTAATTTCTTTGCTTCCTATCCTTATAAACAGCCTTGTCATAGTAGTTCCAACCTTGATTTCCTTGGCTATTTCCTCAAAAAAAACCCTGATTATTCAAATAGTTAGCCTCTTCTTCTAAATCAGAACCATCTCTACCTTTATCTGTAACAACCTTTACTTTTTCAGTCTTTGCAGATAATAAATACTTGATCAATAGATCCATCTGCATCTTTAAGTGTGACATGTCTTGATCACGTTTTTCCTCTTTCTTATATTATTTTACAGTCATGCCAATAGACATGGTAGGGCTTGCTACCACAGAATCCCTGGCATTCCATGCTCTAATTTGTTTGGTCATCCAATCAAGCATCTTCGAGGCCTCCTATAAAGTAAGATCCACAAATGATTCCCCTGAGGCATTATCAACAACTGGCTTCATAATAGAGTTTAAATCCCAATAAAGAGTCTCTATCAGATAAATATCTGTCATATTATAGTTCAGTTATTGCATCAGCTTCTTTTTTAACCTCTTCCATATCTCATAAAGGTCTTCGGTTGGGAGATGCCTAAAGTTGTTGATCTCATCCCTCAACTGTACTCTTTTGGAAGACGGAAAGAACCTTTCTAGGAAAGCCTCTATTAATTACCTCCAGTTAGTTATGGAATCGGGTGTCAGCCCATTAAGCCATAATGTTGCCTCTCCAGATAGAGACAACGGAAATAAACACAGTCGGATGGCATTCTGTCCCACTCTTGAGTTATAAAAGAACTATCAGAATAGTGACAAAATTTACTAAATGCATATTGGGATCATCTCCCGAGAGTCCACCAAATAACCCCTTCAAATGAAGGATCTAAATCATCAAACTGGCAATATTAAACTTTGCTCTTTGTGCTAGAGGTAGAGGAATAATAGCTCCAGTGGCACCAGCTCCGTCCATTCCATCTTCATCATCATTAAGATCAAATTAAATAGCTTAACGATCAGTTCTTGCCCTGAAAGGACCGTTTTTGTTCATATTTTTGTTCACTAGTGCCGCTACATTCTCTAGACAACTTTGATTAGCAGGATCTAACAAGTCATCATCCCCTAAATCATCATTATCAGGGTTAGGATGATGTGCTTGCTGGCCATTATTCTGCTAATTTAGTTGAGCTCTAGCCAACACGACTAGCCTCTCAGCATCTTAGGGTTCTATCAGTCTACCAATAAGTTGCGATTCCAGATGTATTGGTACTAATGATGCACCCGATCTCTGTGTACTTGGCATAAACAAAAACTCCCCTACACAAACAAAAACAATAAACAAAAGTAAAATTTGGTAAAATTTACCAAGTTCAATTAACAAACACAAACTTAATTGAGAGCCGTAATTCCCCAACAACGGCGGAAAAATTTGATACGCCCAAATTACACCTCTCTTACGAGAGAGTAAGCAGTCACTATCAAATATAGAACCCAACTGGGTTGGGTGTCAAATCCCACAGGGAATACAGTATTCACTATGTATAGTGATTGTTATTAGAATGTTGATCTAAGGTTCCAAAATAAAATGGGTTTGGAAATATTAACAGTGCTCTTTTATATTTGTGCTACATAAAAGTCCAGCTACTAAAAGTAAATGTAGATGTAATTTCAATGAGAATGAATTACATAGAGTTATACTCACCAAGAGGTTTAAACAGTTAGGGTTGCGAGTTTGTGTTCAAAATCTAACTTATGTATCCTATTGTGAGAGTTATTGAATTTTAAGGATTACTCATGTGTTTCTCAACCTAATGAGTATTTCACCCTTTACTTCTCTTGAACTTAAAGGATTCATTCATTATTCAATAACACTCTCATGATGGTTGATTCTGTCAGGGCATCAACCCGTTAAACCAAAGGGTAAACCTATGGTGTTCATGTGAATCACTTCTTTTCCCAATATCCACTTTCCTATCAGACAAGTGGAGTTTATGGGCTAACTTCTCAAGTTTGCAACCAAGAGATGTCATTAAGATGAATAAAAATTCATGCAATTTCGATAGATGTTAGAAATTAAACCCATTCACAACCCCAAAATAGCTCTCTACATCAAGGCTCCCATAACCCTAGTTATGGGAGTTTAGCCACTCATCTCCATATAATAAGTCAAAGTTATATTGATGTTCATAAATAACTTTAGCAAACTACTTACAAATTTCACAATATTATTCTTCTAAATCTTTAATGGAAAATCTGAAAACTAATAATAATCTCTCAATTTCTAGATTCAAATCCCAATAAAAAAGTAGTACAAGGCTCCCAAAAGAGGAAAAAGTATGAAACTGAAGACAAAATATACCTACTAAATGCTAATACTTGGTATTTATATGTTCCTAGTTAAAAGGATTTAAAATTCAAAATCATAAAATTTGCATCCATAGTGACGGCCAAATTGGTGGTTCGTCGTAAGGTTGATGGTCCACCTTTTGGTTTGTGGCTACTGATCTGGGAAGGTCACTTTTTGGATAATACTGACGGCCAACTTAGAGGTCCGTCATAAGACTGACGGTCCACCGCTTGGTCCATCGCTGAGTCTTTTAGAGAGCCTAGTTTTGGATGACACGACGGCCAACTTGGTGGTCCAACGTAAGACTGACGATTCGCCATTTGGTCCATCACAGAAAGATGGACAAGTTAGTGATACGTCGCATGACTGATGGTTCACTATTTCTATCATCGCAGAGTCTTTTGAAAAACTGAGTTCTGGTTAGATCTAACGATTAAAATAGTAGTGATATTCCCAAATTACACCTCTATTACGAGAGAGTAAGCGGTCACTGTCAAATATAGAACCCAACTGGGTTGGGTTTCGAATCCCATAGGGAATACAATTTTCACTAAGTATTGTGATTGTTATTAGACTGTTGATCTAAGGTTCCAAAATAAAGGGGGTTTGGAAATGTTAATGGTGCTTTTTGGTATTTGTGTTACACAAAAGTTCAGCTACTAAGAGTAAATGTAGATGTAATTTCAATGAGAATGAATTAACTAGAGTTATACTCACCAAGATTTTCAAACAATTAGGGTTGTGAGTTTGTGTTTGAAATCTAACTTATGTATTCGATTGCAAGAATTATTGAATTCTAAGGATTACTCATGTGTTTCTCAACCTAATGAGTATTTCACCCTTTACTTCTCTCAAACTTAAAGGATTCATGCATTATTCAATAACACTCTCATGATGGTTGATCCTGTTAGGGCATCAACTCGTTAACTTAAAGGGTAAACCTATGGAGTTTATGTGAATCAAATCTTTTCCCAACATCCACTTTCTTGTCAGACAAGTGGAGTTTATGGGCTCACTTCTCAAGTTTTCAACCAAGAGATGTCATTAAGATGAAGAAAGATTCATGCAATTTTGATAGATGTTAGAAATCAAACCCATTCACAACCCCAAAATAGTTCTCTACATCAAGGCTCTCATAACCCTAGTTATGGGAGTTTAGCTACTCATCTCCATATAAGAAATCAAATTTATATTGATGTTCATAAATAACTTTTGAAAAGTACTTACAAATGTCACAATATTGTTCTCCTCAATCTTTGATGGAAAATCTAAAAACTAATAATGAACTCTTAATTTCTAGATTCAAATCCCAATGAAAAAGTAGTACAAGGCTCCCAATAGAGGAGAAAGTATAAAACTGAACACAAAAGATACCTACTTGGTATTTATATGTTATCAGCTAAAAGGATTTAAAATTCAAAATTATAAAATTCACGTCCAAAGTGACAGCTAAATTAGTGGTTCATCGCAAGGTTGACGGTTCACCATTTTGTCCATCGCTACTAATCTGGAAAGGTCACTTTTTGAATAAAACTGATAGCCAACTTGGTGGTTCATTGTAAGACTGATGGTCCACCGCTTGGTCCGTCGCTGAGTCTTTTAGGGAGCCTAGTTTTGGATGACACGAAGGCCAACTTGGTCGTCCATTGTAAGACTAACGATTTACCATTTGGTCTGTAGCAGCAAGACGGTCAAGTTGGTGATCCATCGCATGAATAATGGTTCACCATTCTATCATTGTAGAGTCTTCTGAAAAGATGAGTTCTGGTTAGATCTGATGATTAACTTGGTGGTTTGTCACAACACTGACGGTCTATCATTTTGACCATCAGAAGTGATTTTCTTCCACTTTTCTGAGACTTTTTCTGCAGCTAGATTCTTACCCTAAAACATTAAAAACCAGCATTAAATGCAACCTTAGTTGCTAGAAAACATACAACTTTCTTAAGAAAAAGATGCAAAATGTTCAGTCAAAAGTCGGAACATCACCCGAGTCTATACCTCTGATGCTACACGGTGCTCATAATCCCAAGGGACCATAAGCTAACCCATGAATGGCACCTACTGCATTAATTGAACAAAAATACTAAATAATATGCGGAATCAGGTGGAAACATGCCATAAGGTTCAAACTAAAAATAATACTGAATGCGGTATTAAATACCAAAACTGAAGGACACAACTGAAATCTGAATAACTTTCTGAAATACTCTAGTCTAGGAAGCCTCTAACTATCTAACCTATTGAGTTGATGGGGGAAGTCCCCAACTAACTTTGCCAACTGACAAAAACTGAAATTCTATAAATAGTAATCATGTCTTAAACTAAGAGGACTCACCACTATGCTAAATGCTGAAAGTCGGGTCTTTTAAGGGTGCTCTAGAGCTCGTGCGTTGGAACCTATGATATTAGACATCATAGCATAAAAAGAATGCATCAATACTTTGAATGTACCGGTATTCTCAGTGAGGTATGCTGAAATGCATGGGTTCATATGCATGAACAATAATAACTATATAACATAAGTATGATTGAATAAGAGTACATGCATGAATACATAGACTACAACTAAAATTGTGACAACACTAAACACTAAGTCTGAATACTGATCAACTGATTTATTGGATAACTGATACTATATAACAGATAATTTGGTGACTGTATCTAACAGTCTCGAGTTCTGGGGAACTATACTGAGTTTTGTACTGAGCTGAGTGACTACGTTTGATAGACCTGAATATGTAGAACTGGACTGAGTTTTATTTTGAGACTGAGACTAAAATTGAGACTGTGGGAGGTAATCATCTAACCGATATTTCCCTTCTCTAATTGATTTAGGGTCCAACCTGTAACCCTAGTTGGAAGGGTGCCAATATCGTGCCATGGGTAAGGACAAGCTGTGAGTTAACCCTCTGTAACAAAAAGTTCTTTCGTCAACCTTCGCTGGCAGGATAACTCGGATGATAAGTATCATCCCTCAAATTATCTCACAGGAAGATATCTCAAACTACACTAGATACGTAGTTCTATAATGCAGGGATTGCTGGTAAGGGTCAAACCCTCAGTTGACAGGAATGCCCCCATCCCTGGGTTAAATCGGTGCTGAATCCTACTCCCAACTGAATAGACACTGAATTGATTTCTAGTCTGTACTAGGCTAGACTGAATGGTTACTAAGATTAATGTTTATCTAAGTTTACTGAGTTCCAGTGACTGACGGAATACTACTAAATTTTGTTAACTGATAGAGTTTACTAAGGTCTGAACTGAATACTGAGTTAGACTGAAATATTACTGATTTTACTATGTTTTCTTGAGTTCTGTAACTGAATGAGATTGCTAATGATCATGATGTGACTAATATTGTTCTATGACAGATCATGGCTCTAGGTAATCAGCTAAATTGTCTAGTACAAATACCTCCAAAACTCGATAGCATAAATTAAGAGATATGGCATAAAAATGAAATATGTAAACTAGAAACTTGATCATCATGTATTCATTTAGGGCATTTTAACAAGCGCTTTCATGATTTCATTCTCTTAATAGTTCACATGAATAATTTATCAATCACTTGGAAGGCATAGAATATGCGCATAACACTAATCAACATGTGCGCATACAATTCAATCATCAAATTCACAATTTGAAGGCTTTAACATGATCTTACATGGTAAGACATATAAATCATATACTTGAAGTTTAAAAACTGATTCTTGGACTCCAAGGGTGGAAGAGACCCTAGGATGAACACTTCACATACCTTTATTGAAGAATTTCTAAAAACTTATGGTGGAATCTTGAGTTCTTGATTTGAAATTTTACCACCTAGGATTTTTTCCTTGAGCTAATTGGAGAATGAATGAGTATATTTGCTATCCAAGGGCATAATTTCATGTTTTGGGGGATGAAGGACATGGGAAATAGACTCAAATACCCCCAAGAATGCGATCTTTTAATGAATGAAAACTGGGTTACCGATGCGCAGGTTGATGCGGTGCATTTATGTGATACCAACATATTGCGCCATGTTCGCATCGATTCACTGGATTTAGACGCTGGTAGCTGAAAAAAATATTAATCAATGCGATAGTTGATGCGGCACGCTAAGATCACATTGATCCACTGTTATAGGATTCCAAAGGAGCTTCAAACTAAGTCTGAAAAATCCAAAACTTGTTCGGAAACACCTACGGACATTCCTGATTATGAATCAACCAGACATCAACTTTTAATGGACATAATGGTCGCAAAATAAGATTTTCAACCTTCATAGGCTAAAATGACACTAAGTATGATTACTTAGCTAAAATTATTCTAAGTCTAGGACCCCTTGAAATGCCTAAAGGACTGAATTAAGCTTAGTATTTTGTGGGGTCTTACACTTTCAGACAATCAAATAAAACATTTAGACAATCAGTTAGTTACTTTCAGTTCTTATCAGATGTTTTAGTTATTTAATATTTTGTATTTCAGTATCCATATATATATATATATATATATATATTATCTTTTTAGTTTATCTTTTATACATGTGTTATGTTTATATTATATTCAGTGCTCACAGCAGGTACCAACACATGGTTAGCTTGTGGTAACTTGTGACCGTAAGAACGTTTATTGCAACTAGGGAGTAGCCCAGCTCGTGATAAAACTTGGTATCAAATCCAGGTTTAATAGTGTCCTAGGGAGTCTAAAATATATGTTGAGTAGAGTCTTATGCATTAGTATAAAGCACATCACAAAGTGCATCACACTTATAGACAAGAGGCTACGAGATGTTTTAGGAAAAGTTTCCCTTCTTTCAGTATTCAAGTCATGCGAATGAGAATGATATCTATTTAAACTCTCTTTTTAACTTATCCTTCATTTCATTTACAGATAATGCCTCCTAACATAAATAACAAAAGAAGAAACGTGAACCCACCTACACCATTGCCTATTTAGGAATATCCCCTGAACGAGCATGTCTTTTTCATAAAATTTAGAGCTACCTTCACTACCTTATCTCACTCAGTATCTTCTCAAAACAATCACCAGGATATTGCCCCAACTAATCTAGTGGCAAATATAATTCTAGCTAGGATTAGGAATTTCACTCAAATGAATCCCCCTTTGTTTTTGGGATTAAGTCTGAGGAGGATCTGCAGAAGTTTCTTGATATAGTTTAGAAAGTGACAGATATCATAGGTGTCACTTCAAGTGAGAGTGCAGAGTTAGCTAAATACCAGTTGCAGGATATAGCTCACACCTGGTGTAACTAATGGACGGAGGATATGAGTATTAAGGTAAGGCCTATTGAGTCGGAGGAGGTTACCATGACTTTCTTAGACAGGTTCTTTCCTTTAGATTTGAGGAAATCTAAGGTGTGGGATTTCATTAATCTGAAGAAAGATAATCTGAGAGTTAAGGAATACTCACTTAAATTCACTAAGTTGGTGAGGTATGCTTCTTCAATGGTGGCTGATAATAGGTCTAGAATGAGTAAGTTTAATTCTGGTGTATCTGATTATGTGGTCAAGGAGTGTCGTACTGCTACGTTGATTATGGAGATGGACCTATCTAAGCTTATGGTTCATGCTCAGCAAATTGAGAAATAAAAGCTTAAGGAGATAGAGAAGGAGAATAAGAGGGCCAAAATAAGTAGTTTTAACTTTTCTCATCCGAGGTCAGAGGGTGGAAACCTTTCTCAGTTCCATCAAAAGTTCTCATCCCTAACTCCATCTTCAGCTCATTCACTAGTGCCATAGTTTAAGAATGACAGTTGGAATAGAGCACTAGGCTCTAAGTCACACGATAGAGTGAACAGTGGTCGTACAAATTTGCTTTACAAAAAATATGGCAGTAATCATCAAGGTATGTGTAAAGTTAGTAGTGATGTGTATTTTAGGTGTGGAAATCCAGGCCACAGGGTTAGAGATTGCCCAGTAGTTACTCAGAGGGTAAAGTATTTACGCCAACAAGGCCAGTCCAATCTATCATCAACTCCAACAGGTCACTCGACTCAACAGGGCGCCACTTCTAGTGACACCAGTAGTCAGTGCCAGAAAAGATTGTATGCACTCTAGCCCTAACAGTATTAACAAAGTTACCCTAACATAGTTCTTGGTACATTATAGTCTTTCATCTTCATGTTTATGCTTTATTCAACCCCGATGCTTCAATTTCTTTTATGACTCCTTATATAGCCATCAACTTCGGCGTCAGTCCTGAAATATTAGCAGAACCCTTCTTAATGTCTACTCTGACAAGTGTCTCTATTATAGCCAGATAGATATACAAAAATTACCAGGTTACAGTAGCTTAGAAAATTACTTCATTAGATCTTGTGGAGTTAGAGATGACTAATTTTGATGTCATCCTCAACATGGATTGGCTCCTTTCATGATATCCCTCAGTGGATTGAAAAAATAGAGTTTTTCAATTTTAGTTTCCTAATGAACCTGTTATTAAATGGATGGGTAGACTTCAGTGCTTAAAGGTCAAATTATTTCTTATCTTAAGGCAAGAAAAATAATATCTAAGGGTGCATGTTCTATATTGTTCGAGTCAAACACTCTAGTTCTGAGACTCCAATTCTTGAGTTAGTTTTAGTAGTAAGAGAATTTCAAGATATGTTCCTTAAAAATCATTTTGGGTTTCCTCCCAAAAGGGAAATTGACTTTAAAAGAAATCTCTTTCCAGATACCCAACCTATCTCTATTCCACTTTATAAAATGGATCCAGTTGAGCTTAAGGAGTTGAAAGAATAGTTGAAAGATCTTTTAGACAAGGTTTTCATCAAGCTGAGTGTTTCTTCATAAGGCGTACTAGTCCTTTTTATGCGTAAGAAAGATGGTTCTCTCAAAATGTGCATCGATTATCGTCAGTTGAAAAAATTCACAATCAAGAATAAGTATACACTCCCCAGGATTGATAACATGTTCGACCAACTTTAGGGTGCCAGTTATTTCTCTATGATAGACCTCAAATTCTGCTATCATCAGCTTAGAGTCAGAGAACGTGAAATTTCGGAGACAACCTTCAGAACTCGATATGTTCACTTTAAATTTCTAGTTATTTCTTTTGGACTAATGTATGCCCCTGCAGCTTTCATGAAGTTGATGAACAGTGTTTAAGTAATATTTCGACATGTTCATAATAGTCTTCATTGATCATATTCTTTTCTATTACCGTAGTAAGAATGATTATGCAAACTACCTAACAGTTGTATTGTAAACCCTTACAGATTATCAGTTGTTCATCAAATTCAGTAAGTGCAAATTTTGGCTAAGATCAGTAGCTTTTCTTGGCCATATTATTTCTAGTGATAACATTAGAGTTGACCCTCAAAACACCTAAGCAGTGAGAAACTGGCTTATACCTATCTCTTTATTAGATATCAGGAATTTTTTCGTTTTGGATGGTTATTACAGATGGTTTGTTAAAGGGTTTTCTTCTATTGCATCCCCCATGTTTTGACTAACTCAGAAGAAAGTGAAGTTTCAACAGTCAGATTCTTATGAAAAGAGTTTTCAGGAGTTGAAGATTTGACTCACTTCCACTCTAGTATTGACTTTGCTAGATGGTTCAAATGGGTTTGTAGTTTATTGTGATTATTCTAGAGTTGGTCTTGGTTGTGTACTTATGTAGAGAGTTAAGGTCATAGCCTATTCTTCTAGACAACTTAAACCCCATAAAATAATTATCCTACGATGATCTTGAGCTGGCAGCTTTTTTTTTCCTTGAGAATTTGGAGGCATTATGTTTATATGGTTCATGTTGATGTGCTCATGAATCACAAAAGTTTGTAGTATGTATTCTCGCAAAAAGATTTAAATCTTTCTCCGAAAAGGTGGCTTGAGTTTTTAAAAGATTATGATGTATGTTGTATCATCCGAGCAAGGACAGTTTAGTAGCAGATGCCCTTAGTATATTATCTATGGGTAGTGTTGCTCATGTTGAGGAGGATAAGAAAAAGTTAGTTCAGGAGGTTCATCGACTTACTTGATTAGGTATTTGGTTAGTTGACTCAGATGAAGGTAGTGTATGGGTTCAGAATGGTTTGGAATCTTTCTTGGTATCCGAAGTAAAGGAAAAGAAAGATAGGGATCCCAGTTAGGTTAGATTGAAGGAGTCAATCAGAAATAAGAAAGTAGAGGTTTTCTCCCAAGGGGGAGATGGTGTGTTGCATTGCTTGGGCAGGTTATGTGTTTCAAGTGTTGATAGGTTGAGGCAGAGGATCTTAGTAGAAGAGCATGGTGTGCGATATTCCATTCATCCAGGAGCCACTAAGATGTACTATGACTTGTGGAAAATCTATTGGTGAAATGGTATGAAAAAGGATATTGCAAAGTTTATGGATAAGTTTTCAAATTTTCAGTAGGTTAAAGTTGAGCACCAGAGGCCTAGTGGTTCATTGTAGGAGTTCAGTATCCCCACTTGAAAGTGGGAAGTGGTGAACATGGATTTTGTGATGGGTTTTCCTCATACGCATTGTCAACATGATTCGGTTTGGGTCATTGTAGAAAGAAAGACCAAGTTAGTTCATTTCTTACCAGTTCATACTTTGTACTTAGATGAGGATTATGCCAGGCTCTACCTTAGGGAGTTGGTTAGGTTGCATGGTATTTTTTTTCCAATCATATCAAATAGAGGTACTCAGTTTACCTCTCACTTTTGGAATGCTTTTCAGAAAGGTCTTGATACCAAGTTCATCTCAGTACAGCTTTTCATCCTCAGATTGATCGTCAAGCAGAGAAGACTATTCAGACCTTAGAGGACATATTGAGAGCTTGTTTTATTAACTTTAGAGGTAGTTGGGATGATTACTTACCTTTGATTGAGTTTGCCTATAATAATAGTTATCACTCTAGTATTCAGATGGCTCTATTTGAGGATCTTTATGAAAGGAGATGTACATATCTTATTGGTTGGTTTGAGGCAGGTGAAGCTGCTTTGATAGGGCCAGATGCAGTGTTTGATGTGATAGAGAAAGTTCTGTTGATTCGAGAGAGTTTTTAGAATACCTAAAGCCGTCAAAAATCTTATGTAGATATGAGGAGAAGAGATCTTGAGTTTGATGTTAGTGATTTGGTTTATTTGAAAATCTTACCCATAAAGGGAGTGAAGAGATTTGGCAAGAAGGGGAAACTCAGTCCCCATTATGTTGGCCCATATAAGATCTTGATTCATTTTGGGAAGGTAACTTATGAGCTAGAGTTGCTTGCAGATTTGGCGTCAACGCATCCAGTGTTCCATATTTCCCTGTTAAAGAAGTGTACAGGTGATTCAATTGTAGTTGTTCCATTAGAAAGTATGGATGTTCAGGATATCCTTTTCTATGAAGAAATACCAGTTTAGATCCTTGATCATCGGATTCGTAGATTAAGGAACAAAGAAATCCCCTTGGTCAAGGTTCTTTGGTGAAATCAGTCCATTGAGGGAGCAACTTGAGATTCAGAAGCAGATATGCAAACCAAGTACCCTCATCTTTTCTCTGCGAACTCAGATTCAGATTAAGGTAATGATTTCTCTTAGATTGACTTTTTTTCATTCTCAGTTTCATCTATGTAATCAATCTCATGTCATTACATTCATTTAGTTCACTTCATGTATCATATTTCAGACTTAGTTATGCAATCATTTTTTAGTCATGCATGTTCATTTTATGATATCAGTTTTGCTAGTGTTCTCAGCTAACCAGTCTCATTCGAGAATGAATGTTCCTAAGTGGGAGATATTATAATACCCTGTAAAATTCTTAACTTATTTCACCTCTCAATTTCATGCATAAGGGGTCCAAAGCTTAGGAATTAGCCTTAGTGTTTGGACTTAGTCATTTCCAAGGCCCCTAAACTTCAATGATTTTATTTTTTACCATCGTGACATTAGAGTGTTTATTTTTTAGTTGATTCATGATCGGGGATGTCAAAAGTACATCTCAGGTGAGTTTTGAATTTTTTAAATGAGCGTAGAGGTATGTTTGGGAATACAAAATAGTAGAAGCACCGGGTTAAGCCCACGTCGTGCCCTCCAGTGAACCGCTCAAGATCCCGCGCCGCGCCCTTAAGTGCACCGCTCAAAATCCCACGCCGCCCCCTCTTTTGCCCGTCTAGCTTTTGACTTCTTGTTACTTAAGGGAATTTGGGTCATTTACCCTCACCCAAAATTATACAATAACACAAAATTTAGGTCTCCAAGGATCATTATTTGCCCTATTTCTCATAAAATCTCTCAAGAAAACTATTTTCTACCTCAAGAACAAATCCTAAGCCTTATCAAGCAATCAAGGAAGTCAAGAAATTCTCAAGAATCTTCATGAATTTATCTAGTGAGGTATGTGCAATGTTCATCCATGGACTCTTTTCACCCATGGAGTCCAAGAACCCTTGTTGGTTTTTAAATTATATGTTTTATATGGTTAAGTTTAACTCTCCATGAATCTCGTATTAAATAAATTATAAGTTATGTTTATGAGTGTTTTAAAGTGCGATGAGCCATTACATATTTTGAATGTTGAAAGCTTCACGTTAAATCCCTAATGTACGATTTTAGTCTTGTGGGCATGTTATTTTCGTATGCTTTATACATCCCCATGCTTAAGTTCATGACTCTCATGTGTTTAATGAATTACCTAAGTTTTGAGTTTTAAACAATGATCCCCTATTATGGTTTTAATGATTTGGTATAGCATTGTTAGTACTTCTATTCAGTGCT
This sequence comes from Capsicum annuum, assembly GCF_002878395.1. Classification (NCBI taxonomy): domain Eukaryota; kingdom Viridiplantae; phylum Streptophyta; class Magnoliopsida; order Solanales; family Solanaceae; genus Capsicum; species Capsicum annuum. Next base: position 25,039,344 of record NC_061116.1, on the reverse strand, counting down.
TGCGGGTTATGAACACCTGATACTTACGTGTTTACATGAATTCAACTTTTCATGTATTCAGGCAGTTAATCCATGAATCTTATCAGTATACTCAAACATTTATATTTATGATGAGCACTATCAGTTATGTAATAACATTTAGTTGAGTTTAGTTCAGTTCAGTACCAATGTCAGTTATGTTGGGAGTGGTATTTAGCATAGAGTGAACCTAGGGATGGGGGCTCACCTACCAGTTAGGACTGGGTCCTTATTAGTAGTCTTTAAGTTCCAGAACTATGTAGCCAACATTGGATTATAAGATGTCACCCGCCAGTTTAGGAATGACACTCTCTTAGGGGTCACCCTCCAATTTAGGAATGAATCCTTAGTCCTTCTGGACATCATATTAGTGGATCCATAAAACCAGTATTAGTACCCATGGCATGGTACTGACACCCTTTCAACTAGGGTTACAGGTTGGACCCGAATTAGCTCATATTAGGGCATGTTGGTTAGATGATACCTTCCACAGTCTCAATATAGTATTTTTGTTTATTCTTAGTTTAGATTTGCTTGACCAAGTGTACAAACTTTTAGTTATTCAGTTTACAGTCTTACAGATTTCTGACTTATTTTAGATTACAGATTTATGCTTGATCTTGCAATCTTAGATGTCACAATTTTTATTCATTCATGTTCAGTTATCTCATTCTATTTAGTTAGTCCTTATTTTATATGCACAGTACCCCATGTATATCGACATAACCTCATCCCATATACCAGTACATTCAAAGTACTGACTGCATACTCTTCTTTTCTCTATGATGTCTTATATCATAGGTTTGGATGCACAGTTCCTCGACCGCAGTTAGAAGCTCAGTATAATCCAGCAGCCATAGTGGTGAGTCATCATCCATCAAGGATATGTTATGATTATTCATTTATTTCAGTATTTTATTTTATTCAGTCAGTGGAAGTTAGTTGGGGGTTTGTTCCATCAAATTCTCAGTCAGTTTAGAGGCTTTCATACATTCGGACAAAAAAGTTAGACAGTCAGTTAGTTACTTCTGTTCTTATCAGATATTCAGTATTTCGTATTTCAATATTCAGATATACATTATCTTCTTAGTTTATCTTTCGCACATGTGTTATGTTCATATTATATTCAGTGCTCATAGTAGGTACCAACTCATGGGTTAGGTTATGGTCACTTGTAACTACTGTAAGTACCGTTGTTATGACTAAGGGGTATCCCCGGGTTATGACAGGAACTTTCTTTATATCTTCCTTTTTATCATCACTGAAAGGACACTGCTTTGTGCTCAATTTGAAGTTCATAGATATAGGTGTGTTGACAACCTTAGGCTTATAAATGTTGAACCTTTGAAGTACTTTTTGAATGTACTTCTCTTGTGATAACCACAACTTCTTGGCATTTCTGTCACGGATAATTTGCATGCCAAGAATCTGTCTTGCTGGTCTTAAGTCTTTCATAGAAAAAGACTTACTCAACTCTTTCTTCAAATTTTAAATCCTTCAAACATTATGACGAACAACAAGCACGTCATCAACATAAAACAACACAATAATAAAGTCACCATCAGAGAATCTTTATATAAAAACATAATGTTCTAAAGTAGTCTTCTGGAAGCTATGCTAACTCAGGAACCAAACTTCTTGTACCACTCCCTGGGATCTTATTTTAAACCATACAATCTCTTCTTCAATTTTCAAACATAATTCTCTTTTCCTTTAACTTCAAAACCTTTGGGCTGCTCCATATAAATTGCTTCATCTAAGTAACTATGAAGAATAGCAGTTTTAATATCCATTTGCTCAACCTCTAAATCTAGACTTGCAGCTAAGCCTAGAACCACACGAATGGATGATATCATCACAACTGGAGAGAATATCTCATCAAAATTAACTCCCTTTTTCTGGTCAAATCTCTTCACAATCAATCTAGCCTTGTACTGTGGAACTGGGTTACCATCTTCATGTTTTACCCAAAAACCCACCTATTTTTCAAATCTTTTATGTCTTTAGGAAGCTTAACCAAATTAAAGGTATGATTATCATGTAAAGATTTAGTCTCATCTTTCATAGCATCAAACCACTTTTCTTTTTCTTCATTTTTCATGGCCTCATAAAGACTCTCAGGTTCTTTACCATCAATCAAGAGTACATACTCATTGGGAGAATAACGAGATGAAGGTATTATCTCTCTAGTAGATTATCTGAGAGAATTCTCTAAAGCATCAACAACTGATTATTGATCAACCATATCAACTTACACTAGAGCATTAACAACATCTTTTTGGTCATTCTGGACATGATCATCATCTTTATTATCAACTTAATGTTCATCATCATGAAGATTTTCTTCAGGAGCAATAGTCAAAGAAATTAGATCAACATCAACTAGACTCTCACTACTTTGAGAACCAACCTTCTCAGCTTTGTCAAAATCTTCAATTGTTTGGTCTTCAAAGAGCACAACATCACAGCTTATAACAAGTTTATTCTCTACTAGATCATAGAAATGATAGACAAATTCATCTTGACCATAACCAATAAAGATACATTATCTAGTTATAACATCCAACTTTGACCTTTCATCTTTAGGAACATGCACAAAAGTTTTATAGCCATAGACTCTAAGATAATCATAAGAAATATTCTTACCATACCAAACTCTGTTAGGTACATCACCATCCAAAGTAATAGTAAGAGATAATTGATAACTTAAGTAGCCGCATTAAGTGTTTCTGCCCAAAAGGAATCAGGTAGCTTAGCATCTGAAAGCATAGATCTAACCCTCTCAATTGGAATTCTGTTCATCCTCTCAGCAAAACCATTCAACTGAGGAGTTTTTGGAGGAGTTCTCTAATGTCGAATATCCTACTCTATGCAATATCTATCAAAAGGACCAATATTCACCACCATTATCTAAGCGGATGCATTTCAATTTCTTCCCTATTTTCCTTTCCACCAAGGCCTAAAAACCTTTGAACATATTAAGTACTTGATCCTTGGACTTCAAAGAAAATACACAGAGTTTGCGGGAATGATCATTAATAAAAGTCACAAAGTAAAGTGAATCACCATGAGACCTTACTTTAAAAAGTCCACACAAATCAAAATGTCCCAACTCTAGCAAATCTAGCTTTCTTAAAGGTAGGTGACTCTGAAAGAAACTCTTTTCTGTTTACTTGCTAAGAAATGAACACACTTCTTCAACTTTTCTTGTTTCACTCTAGAAAGCAAATTTTTCTTAGCCAAACTATCAATTCCTTTCACTCATATGACTAAACTTTCTATTCCATAACTCTGATGAAGTATCATTCTCCAAGTTTTTTAAGACTCTAGAAGTAGAGCCCTGAAATACGTACAAGTTAGAAAACTTGTCACCTCGAGCTAATATAGCCACAAACCTATAGGTGCTCAAATTCGAATATAATTTCTTACATTATCTTCAACACATTGTCTAATATAGCCACAAACCTGTAGGTGCTCAAATTCTCAATCTTCATCTGTCATGGACTAAGGTTTAGTAGACACAAATACAGGTAAATGCATTTTCTTGACAAAGAGGAGATCTTTCATCTTGCCTTTCCATGTATGATAATTACTACCATTCAAACACACCATTTTTATCATATTTTCCTCCATCATTAAAATTAATATTCAACAACAACCTACTCTCTGATACCATTTTGTTAGGAAAGGTAGGGGCACTATCAAAGTGCCTGACAGGGTAGCAACAGAAGAATACCCAAGTCAAAACCTTTACTTTCAATTTGAACCAAGAGGATACAATAAAATCAAAGAAAAATAAAGTACTATGACAGAAGATAAATCAACCACACAAATATGGCAAGACAAGAATAACAAGACACTAAATTTACGTGAAAAATCCTTTGGTGTGAAGAGTAAAAAATCACGGGACGAAAACCTCCACTATAATCACCAAGAGTTACAATATAATTTTTTAAAATGGCCACCAAAAAATTATCAAACAACGAGAAACAACACAACAAGATAGCACCAAATCTAGAGAATAAAAAGGAGCAAAAATACCAAAAAATTTAGCTTCTATTTAGAAAAAAAAAGAGGAGCTACATGCCATCAAATACAAATCCATCTATTTATAATCAAATATTGAGATGAGAGGAAGAACTTGTCCAAAAATTAGCTCAATCGGACAAGAAACGAAGCAAAAATCACAATTTAAAATTGACTGTAATGGTTGAAATTGGGGTGCAAAAATCTGCACACTTCTTTTGTACCTGCTAAAACTCTCTTTGTGGATTGTGAATTAAGATATAAAAATATCTATATATATGTCCCATAGTATTGGGTTTATGGGCAAAAGTGGGTTGGTCCATATTGGGCTTTATTTGCCTACATAAAAAGAAAAAGGCCCAATAACCCAACATGTTGTATACTACGCAAACAACTTCAAGGAGATTCATGTTTTGTTACAGTTTGAAAAATTAAAGATATCATGATGGAGATCTTAACATCACTAGTCTCTTTAAGAGATGGAAGGAAAGAGATGGAGGCTAAAGTATTTTCTACTTTCTTAACTTATGCGAAGAAAGGTAATAACTTTTCTACTTGTTGTGCAGGAAAGAAAAAAAATACCTAATATTTTTAATTAAAAAAATTATATTACTTTTCATGAAAATTCATTTTTGTTAAATTCTAAAAATAGTGGGTATTAATGAAATGAGAAAAAAGTCATTATGAAAAATGTGATTTTTACATTTTTGAGAATGCTTTGAAACAATAAAAGTGTTACAAGTGGATGTATCAGTGTTGAAATAAATCACACGTTATTGTTAATTCGTATATGATTTGATTTCTTTAATTTGGTTGTAACATTTGTTTTATCAAAGAAATAAAAAAATTGAATAGTCATTTGACATTAAATACTTGGATGAGATAAATTTATTCTTGAAATAAAAAATATCATAGATTGTGGTAAATTTTTCTTAACAAGTCACATTATGGTGAAAATTTGTGAAATACAATTTTGTTGATTGTATGACCCTTCTATTCCTTTTGATAAAAATATGTGAAAGTGGTGTGACAAAATTTTTTTTTAAAAAAAAAGGAGTTTGCTAGCCTAATAAAAAATTATGATATGTGTTAGTTATTGCACTTGTCATGATAATGTGTATGCACTAAAAGTACTTAGTAGATACAAGCAACCAAGATATATTTACTTAGTACGAAAGTTAAGGCTTGTTTTATAAATAAAACAAAATCCTGCTAAAGTATATTTGATGCAATAAAAAAAATTGGTATTTGAAGTTGTTATTAAAATAGAAAAGTTAGACCTATGAGAAGAAAATAATATTGTGATATTATATCTGACAAGTGATACAGTAATATTGATTGTGTTAAATTGTGTGATTATCTTTTTGATGAACTAAGCAAGGTCTTGAAAATATAAAAGGTCTAAAACACATTGATGGGGAGGAATGAAGCCAATACCAAAATCATGAGTCATATATAAGAAAATTCATCCTATAGACTAGAGATTCTATAAGTAGGTTCAATGGAAAGAACGAACCATATGATCACTTGATGTGGAATGTATTATTGTTTAATTCCCTCCTATAATGTGAGTGCATTTTATTCCTGTAATGATTTATGAAGGTTAAGTCTAAGAACTCTTAATGAAATTTTGTATGTAGTATGAGTGGGATGTCTATGTTGCAAGACCATCCTTGATAGATTTCGCCAATATGTGTATGCAAGTCATTTCCTATGAGAATTGGGCTTATACTTAAAAACGCTCATGAAAATTAAAATAACACATTGTCGCAGTGTGTTGTCTATTAAAATTTATGTCAACACCTTGATTATTGTGTGCAGACAGTAATGCTTTATTTTTCTTAAGCAATCATAATTCAAGTTTGAGTCCACTACTGACTCTGGAGTAAAGATTACTATCTTGCTAAGTGAAGGTTCAATGTAGAACACACCTTCATTATGCATAATAGTCTCTCTTCGACCAATTTGGTGAAATATTATGTTATTTTAATATTAAAATGAGTGAAGAATATTGGTGTATATATATTTTATTATTGAAATAATATATTAAGTGTATATGTTAGTGGGTATAAATTGTGGTAAAGATGACTTTTAATTCTTGTAACTCATATGACCATTAGTTCCTATAACTCCATTGCCATTAATTTCATGTAACTTATGAAACTTCAAGACTATTCATCTACCTATATATATTATTACCCCTCCTTCATCTTATTCAATACAAGGATGAATACGTCTTCTATAAATAGATGTGGTTTTACATATTTTTATAAGTACAAGAAAATATGATAAGTGTGAAAATTATATTAGTGCAAGAGAGAGATTGGACAAAGAAAATATTCTAAATCTCCAACTATAGTGAAAGAGAGAATTGAAACAAAGAAAATATTCAAAGTCTATAACTATATTCACTATATAAAAGAGAGTTTTAATATGTTGAAAGAAGGTGTTTTTGTAGTGGAGGTTTGAACTGTTTAACTAATCAGGACTTGCTTGAGTTGCATATTGGTGATGGGCTGTTGTATCCTAGAGGAGACAAGTCAAGAGATATACTGTTGAATCGGTGTAGATTATGCAGCAGTTGGCTCGAATCTCCATAAAGAGAGCGATATACCACGCCTCAGCAAAGAAAAAGATTATCTTATTTTTTATTATTTTTTATTTATTTTATTATTTCAACTGTAATTATCGTTATTTATGGTACATAACATCAACACCCTAAAATTAGATGAAGTGATCTAGAGGCCTTATTGTGCCAACAAACATGCAATGACACAGAGTGATGCACCAAAATGAATATGTAACTCCTTATTTCAATCCAAAATCAGAGGATTGGGGTCGATAGCTGACGACAATAAACACGATCAGATACACAAGGCTTCTCATCCTTTAGGACTTAGGTCACTTAGACAATTGTTTAGGGTTCCATAATTATGAAAAATTCGTATTTTCGTATACAAATAGTTATATATACTATTAAAAAAATTATTGAGATCTTTTATTAGCACAAAATAGAAAAACAACACATTTTTTGAAAAGAAAAAAAAAACTAACAAGAGTTTAACAAGTTACAACATAGTCAAAGCTCTAATTAATACATTTCTCTATTTATAATAATGGACAACAGTACTCTCTACTACAACACAAAAAGCTCCAGCAAACGCTATTGATATCCAAAGCATGGACAAGTACAACTCAAGGAACAATTCATAAGGTTCAAAAATTTATTGGAGTTTCAAACCATATGAACTATTCATGGGGTTTAAATCTTTATACATAAAGTAATCTTTTATATAATTCAAACATTTATAAGTTCAAACTCAAGGAACAGTTAATGGGGTTCAAACCTCTTCAAGTTCTTCCATTTTTTAAGTATGAGGATTTTATCTAAATTTTAATTTTATATTTTCTTAAGTTAGCAAATATCATATAACCTCTACTACTCCATCAAAGAGAAAAGTCATAAAATCCCCCTGAACTTATCCACTCAACTAATTTTAACACTTTAACTTAACTTTCGTTTATTTACCACCCTTAATAACTTTAAAATGAATTAAATTCATCCCTAAAGCTGACGTGACAAAAAAAACAAAGAAAAGCGAGTGTTTTTTTTTTAAAAAAGGACCTCATTTATTATATATATATATATATATATATATATATAATTTAGAAAAAAATCAAGAACCCACTTCATCTTTTTTTACCCGTCCCCATTCTCTTCCCACCCCAACCCACCATCATCATCAATTATCTTACATATTTTCTTCAACCTTCAAAGTCTTCCTGAAATATATATTTCAAAAAAAACTCTACCAACATAAAGTTAAAAACAAAGCAAAATTTTAGTAATGTTAAACAATTTTCATCTAATTCTTGTAAAAAAAAAATCATTTTAGTTTATCTTTTTTTTTTTCAATTTGCATAATAATAAATTGAATTTGCAAGTATTTTGAAGTGAAGTCTGAAATAATGTGGAAAAACTTCAAATTAGTGTGTTCATGGTTGTTCCCTACTGGTGTTAATGGAGAAAATGAAAAAAAATTGAAGGAAGAGGCATTGCGGGGTGAAATTGGAAGGGGAGAAAGGAGGGGGAGGGAGAGGGGGG
>NC_061116.1:24837104-25031095 GCF_002878395.1 Capsicum annuum | reverse complement strand
ATATATATATATATATATATATATATATATTATTTTATTTTATTTTAAAAAATATATATATACTTTATATATATAAAATAATAAATATATATTTTTTATTTATTTTAAAAAATATATAAAAATAATATGTGTGTGGAATTATTTTTTCTAAAAAAATTCTATTTTCTTACGTGACAATGATTTGACACTGATGTGGCACTAATTTGGCACTGATATGACGCATGTGTAGTGCACTCTCCGTTGTGAGAGTGAGATTGTGATTTTGAGGATGAATTTAATTCACTTTAAAGTTATTAAAGTGGATAAATAAACGAAAATTAAATTTAAGTGTTAAACTAAGTTGAGCGAACAAATTCAAGAATTTTTATGACTTCTCTTTCGATCAAACGATGGTATCTCAATTCCCAATGTTCGATCTGCTGTCTGAAATAGTAAAAGTATGGCCATTACCTAAATTACATATACAGCTATAAATAATTGCTCTATCTATCCATATCATCTCCCCACTACGTCAACCGCCACATCAAATCGTACACGACTTTTGTTTCCTTAGGTCTTAGTGGTTTTCCCTAAATTGCCTATACATCTATAAACACCTCACTACTTCAGCCATCACGTCAAGTCGTATACGACATTTATTCCTTCGGCCTTAGTTCTTTTACCTAAAACAAGCATCTGCCTGCTCACAAGCATGCAACCCCAATTAACATTTACCAATCAAATGACCAAATTCACATCTTCCACTCACCAAATCAAAACTATCACCACATCAAGCTAACAAAAGAAAAAGGAATGTACTGAAAAGTCCCTCTATGTGAGAAGAGTGGGTGGAGTGGGAGCGGGGGTGGGGTGGGGATCAGGTATAGTCTACATGAAATACGAGCTCCACTTTTTCAAACGTTTATCGACATTCAAAACAAATCTTATTATATGCAATTACATGAAGATAAAATAAATGACGACAACCTGAAAATTGTACAAAAGAATAATTTCTTCTTTTAATAAATGTAAATCTTAGTACCAAATAAAAGTATTAAACCTACCACTTTTTCTTTTTTACCACCATCTCCGTCAAGAATATGATGTAGTTCTAAATGACAACCTACCAACCACCGTTGGAACAATTTAATATTTTATGGTTTAAATATCGAGAATTAATATTATAGAAATTTTTTATTCAAGCCAATCAAATTAGTGGTTATTCTCAGACAGGAAAAGAATATAAAAATATTGAGCTGTAAACAAATTTAACTAAAACATAACAACTATACCAAATTAACGTTTAGCACACAACCCTATCATTATACAACCTACCTTCAAATACGAAATGAATAAGTAAATATTAGGATACATAAAGCAAATATTTAATAACATTAAATTGAAGAAAAAAAACAGTAAAAAGACGATTTTGTTTATTTGAGAGTGTTTTAAGGACAAAAAGTTCAAATCACATTTTAAAGATTTTTCACACTTTTAATAGATAGATAGATACATAGGAGCCAATCATAATAGTTTTAATTCAATAAAAATTAGACTTAGTTTTTTTTTTTTACCACAATATGAAATAAATATAAAGTAATTAATAATCTATAAAATTATTTTTCTTGTTGAATCGCCTTAATTATATGTATATATATAAAATAAATAAGGAATAACTATGAAAAAAATTAATAATCCTCAAAATTATTATTTTTTATTTTCAAATCTCCTTTATTATATATATATATATATATATATATATATATATATATATTTGATAAAGGGGAATAGTATATCCTGTAATTATGAGTTGCATCATGAGATCTAGCTACTTGACATTTGATAATAAAATATTAATTTTATCGATTATTAATTGTTTCATATTTATTTCATCTCTCTCTCTATATATATGTATGTATGTATGTATGTATGTATATGCATGTATTTATGTATGTGTATATATATATGTATGTATGTGGGTGTATATGTGTGTGTATGTATATATATATATATATATATATATAAAAGAATAGTATAGCCTGTAATTATTCCAAGTGGCATCATGAGATCTGGCTACTTGACATTTGACAATAAAAAAATTATTTTATAAAATTTAATACAAAATTGATTTTTATTTATCGTCAAATCTCCTTTATTATATATATAGAAATGAAATAAATATAGAATAAATATAAAATAATTAATAATCTACAAAATTAACTTTTTTTTTGCCAAATTTCAAGTAGTATATGTATGTATGTATGTATGTAAACTATAAAATGCCAAAACTATCCCTGAATTTGTGTGACACAAATATAATTTAGATAATCAATCATATTTTTAATATGTTTTTAGACATTTTAAATTGTTAGCTATTGTAATTTATAGTATTTTTTATATAATTTTTAAATAATATATGTTACTCTCCTTGTAAAATTTTTGTGGCATTGATAGTCATTTATATCATTAAAATAATTTAATTTTAATTATTATGATTTACAATACTTTTATTTTATTTCAATTTAAGTGACACTGAAATAATTTCAGGAGTTACCCAAATTTATGATTGAAGCAGCTAAGTGGATATGTCCTAAATGACTTATAATATTCAATTAGAAGTGATATAATAAAATTATTGTACAAAATATTTGTGAAAAAAATTTAAATGAGTCTAATATAAAATTTCATGTTAATTTAAAAAATCAAGAACTAATTTATCATTTTTATGTTAATTTTATTTGTTATTAAATATTATTAATTTTTAATACCTAAATGGCTAATAATAAATAATTAAGGGTGATATAGTAAAATTACCGTTGAAGCAGCTGAAGCAGACATGTCATAATTTTTTTAATTAAATATTATTAATTTTCTTATATGTAAATGACTTACAATTAATTAGAGGTAGCATAGTAAAATGATGGAGGAAAAATACATGTCAAAAAAAATTAAATGAGTCTCATATAAGATATCCTATTAATTTAAAATATCAACAATTAATTTTTTTACTTATGTCTATTTTATTATTTATTAAATATTATTAATTTTTAATACCTGTATGATTTATATTAATTAATTAGAGGTGATATAATAAAACTACAATTGAAGCAGCCGAAACAGACATGTCATAAATATCTATTTTATTTTTTTTAGTAAATATTATTAATTTTTTTATATGTAAATGTCTTGAAATAATTTATTTCAAAAAATATAATAAAATTATAGAGCAGCTGAAGCAGGTGAAGAAGCAGACATGTTGACGAAGAACTAACTGCTTCTTCACACTTATTAGTAGTAGTAATAAGAAAGAAGAATAGTCTAGCCTAAAATTATGCCAAGTGGCATACTGAGAACTTAGCTACTTGAAATATGGCAACAAAAAAGTTAATTTTTTACATTATTAATTATTTTATATTTATTCTATATTTAATTCATATCTCTCTCTATATATATATATATAATAAAGGATATTTGACAACAAATAAAAATCAATTTTGTAGATTACTAATTATTTTATATTTATTTCCATTTTATAAAATAATTTTTTTATTGTCAAATGTCAAGTAGCTAGATCTCATGATGCTACTTGGCATAATTATAGGCTATACTATTCTCCTTTATATATATATATATATTCAAATCATGTTTTCGAATTTAGCATATTTTAAAAATTTAGTACTTTGTTTATTTTAATTTATTTATTTTATTTTGGTAAAATATTATATATTTAAAAACTATGCCAAAAAATAATCATAAGTCATAACTATTAAAATCTATTAATATTTTAAAAACATATAGTAAAAGATATGATTGACTTTCGAAATTCTACTAGTATCTCATACATTGTGATAAAATAAATAACATAAATTATTTTAATTTACATTAAAAGGTACTATAAATCACAATGATTAACAACTTAAAATATTTTTAAAATATATTAGTAAAAATTTAACTGACTCTCTGAATTTTAAAATTGGGATAACGCGAGTAACATAAATTGTTTGATAATTATGTAAAAGGTACTATAATTATAATGATTAAAAACTTAAGTTATTCAAAAATTTATATTAATAAAAATCTGAGTGACACTCCAAATGCTATTTGTGCTACATAAATTGAAATAACGTAAATAACATATGTTGGGTCCGTATTGACACGAGCTATAGTATCTAGTATATATATATATATATATATATATATATATATAGACATCTTCATAACTAAAAATAGTTGCATGATTTTGGTCCTTTCTCCACCTCCTTTTAAATCCTTTTTATTTTGTTTCTTTTTTCTTTTATCCTTTTATTTTTTAAATTCTTTTTTCCTTTTTTTTTTAGTTAGTTATCTTTCTATGTTTTTGCCCTTTCTTTTTCTTTTTTCTGTCTATATTTTTTATGATAAAAATAAAATAGTAAATGTAAAAGATTAATTAACTAAATAGAATGATGAAAAAATTGAAAAAATTAAATAAATAGACTATTACAAGTGATAATTAAAAAAAAAATACTAAGTCACTCGTTTTGTTATTAAAATATAAATTAATAAAACATAGTTTAAAAAAAAATACAATAAAAAATAGAAATTATATCTATAGTATGACTCTACTTTATAAATGTTTTTTCACTATTAAAACTTGCAAAAAATTTATATAAAAACGAGAACTATAAAAATTAAGTTTAAAATCTGATTTTTATATTATTTTTAAGAAATAAAATTATTTTGAAGGAATGAACTTGTTCTTTACAATACTTTATCAGCACATGATATATACCATATTGTCGGTAACATAGAAGATTGAGGAGTGTTTTTCTTGAAGGAATGAATATACCATGGTATATATTGTCGGTAACATAGAAGATTGAGGAGTGTTTTTCTTGAAGGAATGAATATACCATTTATTTTAACAATAAATGACTGAGCTTTATTCTTAAGGAATGAATCATTTCTTATAATACTCTGTCAGTATTTGATACATATGACGTGGCTATCATAGACGACAGTAAGAATGTTTTTCAACGAATCAGTCTTCTATGATACTTTGTTAACATATGATATATATTATGTGGGTATCATAGATAACAGAGGAGTTTTTTTTTTTTGGTCATTATGGAAAAGTCTCAATACATAACCATCCTCTTATTACCCAATATATGATTTAAATAATTAATTTATTAATTATGATTTATTTGATAAAATAAGATTTAGATATTCTTTAAAATATTATTTAAATAATAACATATAAAAATATAAAAAATTAAAGCAAATAATATCTGAAAAACATAAAGATTTAAAATAAGGATAGAAAAACTACAATATAACATAATTACCGGAGTTAGTAAAAACTCAATAAATGCACAAAAAAAGAAGTATCAAATTTAGAATCAATAATAGATAGTCTAGAATATACATACCAACATTATCTATTAACAATTAAATAAAAAATGAACAAAGAAGAATTTATAATAGACGAAAAAACATATGAAAAAAACGAAGGATTAAAAATAAAAATAGTGTTTTCTAATTTAGGTAGAAAGCATAAGAAAATAAATGAACATTTATATTTAATGTTATTGATAACAAGGCTTTGATACCAATTGTAGGGGGTTGCGGATTAGACGCAGTAACTTTACTAGGAATTAAATAGTTATTGGGTAATAAGTATTTATTTTTATATAATGTATTTTGTGAATATTATTGATTGAAATATTTTTCATTTTTATCTTCTTGACTTAAGATGTTTTATTAATTCATATTCTAAATTAGATATTATCGTAATTAAATTATCTAGTGTTCTAGGATCTTCGTTAGTACTATGTAATCTTTTGTATTCTTGGTATAAACTATATAGTTGGGTTTCGATATCTTTTAATGATTTATTCTTTTAGTAAGATGTATCCATTAATTTATGTAATTGTTAAATTCTTTGTGGTAATATTCATTAACTGTTTTTCTTCATTCTTGTATTTTTTATTTTTATATATTTTATTAATATATTCAATTTTACTGATATTTATATTTTGAGGGGTGATTAAATGGAAGTTGATTAAATGCTTTGCTATGATATTCTTTAGCTTTTTCTCTTAATTTTTGTAAGTCTTCTATATTATTTTTAAGATATTCTAAATATTCTATATCTTTTGTTTTAAAATATTCAATTAAATTCATTTCTATAAGGTTTTCTGTTAATCTTATTTCTTCCACTTCTTGTTCCCAGTATTTTAGAGATTCGTAGTTTATCATTTTATTTTTCTAAAGTAAATGTATAATAATCTATTCTACTTGTACTATATTTAATATCTTGTTTGAGATTATTAATACTACTAACTATTTTTTCTTGTTCTCTTCTTAATGAATTTTTTAAACTATCTAAACTTTTATCTTTGTTTTTTTCTAAATTTTTCAAGGTTTCGTCTATCCATTTTAATTTTTTTATTAGATTTTCCATTATTTCTCTAATTTGTTTTCTATAATCAATTTCTTTATGTAGGTCTTCTTGGTTTTCTCTAATTTTCTTAATATATTCTGACATTTTTAGTCTGTATAATATCTATCTGAATCTAAATAATATCGGTGTTCATAATATATGAGTAAGTTTTCTATACTGTTTAATAATTCTTCCTCTTCATAATCTTATAATTTTTTCCATATTATTTTCTTTATGTCTATAATTTCTATATCTCTAAGTATATATATAAAATAAGTATTTTACTATCATCTGTCATTTTAGCTTGATTAAATGTTTTTTCATAATATTTTTCAGTTGTTTGTTTTAGTCTATGTAGTTCTTGCATATTTTCATTAAGAAATTCTATATATTTTATATCTTTAGTTTCCATGTATTTGTCTAAATTTACTTTCATCTGTTTTTCTATTAACTGTATGTTTCTCATTTCTTTTTCCAAAAATTCTAGATATATGTAATTTATCATGGTAAGTATTTGTAAGACTAGTTAGGTAGGCATGGTATGTAATTTATTCTGGTCATATAATATTTACCAAATGTTTTTTCTAATATGATTTTTCTTATATCTACTACTTTTATATCCTTAAGTGCATACAAAATAAGTATTTTAAATTTATCTATCATTTCGTCAGATAAATAATTATTCATTTTTCATAAAATTGCTATTTTCAAAATATTCCCTTCAATCATACACATAACAAAATATGATCATATTAGATTACTATATACTAGATCATTCTTAAATAACATGTTCGTCGGCCACTATTAGCATGGTAATCCAGATACTTTTCCCTTAAATGACGCCTCAACTCTGGCTACTCCCCACCACGGCTTCTTGCCTTATTGGTTTCACCTTTAGGATGACATAGTTCTTAGAAATTTTTCTCCGTTTCCACTTTGCTAATAAACTTCTTAACATGCTATTCTTCGAATAATTCTACTACAAAGTAACTAACATGAACTTATCTTATTATGTCATGATTGTTAGGAATTATGAATTTAGCTATTCATACTAGTGAATAAATATACATGTTCTGGTAAGTTTGATAATCCTAAGTTTTGTTCCTCCATAGATTTTTCTATTGAAATATACCTGTTTTTTAAATAAATAAGCAAAATATTTATTGTAGACAAGAGAGAGAGTTTTTGCTTCAACGCATGAAGGCTTGGCCTTGCACTGCCTTCGGTTCTTCTATTTATAACTAAAATTTACAGATGATTTCTTTACACGTTCCTTAAAATGACTTTGAAAAATCAAAGCCTATACTAGCCTAGGCTAGACTAATTAATGTTTAAAAAAAAGTCTTCATCTTTTAAAAGAAGACTTTGACATAAAGCACTAAATAACAAAAAACTTTAAATGCCTAAGACTTTTTCTATACAATTTTTTACAATTTACCTAAAGAAAATTGTGAAAGTTATCTACATGTTACTTTCCCAATTTAATAGCTTGTCTTCTCCATTATTTCGCTCCATAGTTATCTCTTTTTTGTTGTATCTGCTGTTTTTCTATCTTTTTATCAGTGTAGCATCACATCTGGAATAAAGTTGTGCTTGCCACTACATCTGCTGCATATGTGGTCTTTGTATTTTTGGCCAACTTTTTCACAAAATTGATCCATAGCCTCTTCTGAAATAATTCCCTTACTGATAGATCTTGTTAATGATTGTTCTTCTGGTCTAAGGAGTGTTAATCCCCATTTTCTAAGTTCTTCCATGTCATGGTCTCTAACTTCTTTGCAAGTTGAATAAATCAATGCTTGTTTCCTTGAATTATATATCCAAAATGGCTTTTTATTTAAATAATTATTAAGTAACTCTGATAATATATTGCTTATTCCAATAACTCTTTTGTTGCGGTAAAATGTTGGTATCTGTGTTTTTGGTATCTCGGTCTGTTCACATATTTCTTCCGGAATGATATAATCTCTGGTTATACCCATTTTGACCACATTAATAGTCTGTTTAATTTCGTCAAATAATATTTCTGCTGGTGCAGAATAAAATCGAACATAGAATAATTGTCCGTTGGTAATTCTCTTGTAAGTCATAAATTCTTTGTGAATTTGTGGGATTCATTCTAACTCTTCTCCATCGATTGTGTAAACCGTAGATAATAATCCATAATAGTAACATGATTTAATAAAATTTGGACTTGTACCTCGTAAGGCAATAAGTTTATTGTAATATTGGCATTTCTGGGTAATATATCCTTTTTGTTTCGCAGCTAGCTCTTCACTTTGAATAGGTTTGGTATTTAATAAGGTTTGTAAGGTGTGTATGTTGTCAATGTATTTACGAGAAGAATAATTGTATATCTGTTTTTCTTGGTTAAGTGATTCAGAATAGGTATGTATTTGGGGAGGTGCAAATGCTTCAAAATTTTGTATATTTGGTGTATATGGTTTTGAAAATATTAGGCTGAGCTTATAATTCTTTTTCTTTGGTATTTCAGGTCTATTTTTAATGACTATATTTTTTTCTTTAGATGTACCTGCAGCTGTAATTGAAGTTTCGTTAGTAATTTGAGTTTTAAGGTGTTTCTCATCGTCACCTTCTAGGTCTAGTTTTTTAATGTGCTCTTCCTGCACAATATCTTGTTTTTTATAGTGCTCAACTTGCACTTTTACATTAGTAAATTCAGTAGTTAGTGTAATAACTCGTTCTTGTAATAACTCCATTTGTTTAAACATTTGGAGCAATAAATCAGTATGGATATCTTTGGCATCAGCCTCTTCTATTGGTAAATCAGTTTGAGTAGCTTTGTCTTGATAAGTAATCTGCAATGATATTTTTGTTAGTATTGATTACTTCAATTGTAAATGTAAAATTCAGTATATTTTATACTAATCTCCGAATCTCCTTTGTCATAACCGAATTTTGTATTTTTCTTGTTAGCCACCATCGTACCTGTGTATTATCTGTTCTAACCATAAACTTGTTATACACGATATATGGTTCAAATGCTATTAAACATTTATATAAAGAACATAATTCTTTTCTATTTATTTCCCATTTTATTTGTGTTTCGTTAAACGTTCCTGAGTAATATCTACAATGATGTTCTAATTTTTCTTCTTCATACCTATATTTGAGTACTCCTCCATAATTATATTCACTTGCATCAGCTTCTACTATATATGTAAATTTTTTATTTTCATCTGGAAATTGTAATTTTGGTAACTCTTCACAAAGTAATTTTATTTTCTTTACCTTTTTTTTGTCTTCTTCATTATATCTATATTCTACATCCTTTTTTAATTTTTTCTATAATGGTTTTAAGTTTTCTGCTAGTTTTGGAATATATTCTCTTACTTGGTTTACTAATCCTAAAAATGATTGTAATTTTTTTTTTTTTATCTAATTCTTCTTCTGAACTTATTATTTTTTGGATATATGTTGTTGCATTTTGACTTCACTTTTGTCTATTTGTATTCCTAAAAATGCTATCTGATTTTTCATAATTTCTGCTTTCTTCTCACTTAAACTTATTCCTGATTTTTCGATTATATCTGTAAACTGTTTCAATAATTTTAAATGTTCTTTTTTAGTTTTTGTATATAATAGTATATCATCTATGTATACTATACAATTAGGTAGTTGTTTAAAATAACTATCCATAAAATGTTGATATCTACCTGGTGCATTTTTATATCAAAATGGTAGTACATTCCATTCATAAAATTCTTGTGGTACCGTAAATGCGGTTAATTCCTTGGATTCTTCTTCTAACTTTAAATGGTAAAATTCTGATTTAAATCAAATTTACTAAAATAATTATATCCTTATATTTGCCTTATTTTTAATATCTTGTTTGGTATTGGGTAATTATGAGTCATTGTTTTTGCATTTAAATTTCTATAATCAATAACCATCCTACTTTTTCCTCATTTTTGTTCACTATGTTTATTTACTATAAATGCTGGGCTATTATATTTACTATTATTTTTTTGTATATATTGTTTTTCTAATAATTCTTCTATATGCATTTTAAATTCTTTTAAATCATCAAAATTATATGTTAATGATTTCTGGGTTATTATGCTATTTTTATCTATTAATTCAATTTTTATAGTGGTTTTATGTTTTTTCCATCCTTTTAATGGATCTTCACTATATAATTGTTCTAATTTTTTCTTAATTATTTCTATCTTATTTATTGAAAATATAGTTATTTCCTTTTTATTTATTGAAAATACGACTAGTTCTATTGTATCTTCAGTATTTTTTTATATTTTCTAATTTTTGTGTAATTTTTTCACTTCCTTTTATCCAATCAGTTTTCTTTCTTATTTTATTAATAACTCTTTTTGCTCTTACTTTCTGTTTACATGGTGTTGTAAACCACTAATCTGTTCTAGTTATTATATGTGGGTATAATTTATCTAAAAACGACATTCCTAAAGTATATCTTTTGATGTTAGCTCATAATTATAGATTTCTTCTATTGTTAATATTTTATCCCATACTTGTGTTTTTACATTCTTAGCTTTATAAGTAATTAAGCTTCCTTCGTTATCAAATCCTTTAACTATTATTGGTGTTTTTAATTTATCCAATTTTACATTCTGGTAAACAATTATATCTACATAAATTAGCTTCTGCTCCTGTATCTATCATAGGCGTATAATATCTACTATAATATCCTTCTACTACTATCTTCATTAATACATATATTTTCATATCATGTTAGGGCTCTTCTTAGGAATAATCTTTCCCTATTATATGTTATAGATAATTGTGTATATTCTATATTGTATGGTTTTACTTGTTCTAGCTATTTAATTCCTAATTTTATTAGTAACATGAAGATAATTTTCACAATTTCCTTTACGTAAATTGTAAAAATTTGTATAGAAAAAGTCTTAGGCATTTAAAGTTTTTTATCATTTAGTGCTTTATGTCAAAGTCTTCTTTTAAAAGATGAAGACTTTTTTGTAAATATTAATTAGTCTAGCCTAGATTTAAATGATAGATAAATTTAAAATACTTATTTTGTATGCACTTAAGGATATAAAAGTAGTAGATATAAGAAAAATCATATTAGAAAAAATATTTGGTAAATATTATATGACTAGAATAAATTACATACCATGCCTACCTAACTACTCTTACAAATACTTACCATGATAAATTACATATATCTAGAATTTTTGGAAAAAGAAATGAGAAACATACAGTTAATAGAAAAACAGATGAAAGTAAATTTAGACAAATACATGGAAACTAAAGATATAAAATATATAGAATTTCTTAATGAAAATATGCAAGAACTACTTAAACTAAAACAAACAACTGAAAAATATTATGAAAAAGCATTTAATCAAGCTTAAATGACAGATGATAGTAAAATACTTATTTTATATATATACTTAGAGATATAGAAATTATAGACATAAAGAAAATAATATGAGAAAAATTACAAGATTATGAAGAGGAAGAATTATTAAACAGTTTAATGTTTTTTCAGTAAATAGTTTGAACTTCATATTGATAGTTCAACTTTTTAAACTTGTGTTTGAAGTTATTGAAACTTCATTTTGATAGTTCATAAGTTGGTTGAACTAGTGTTGAAGTTCTTAACATTTGGTTTTGCTATTTTTCAGAAAATAGTTTGAACTTCATTTTGTTAATGTTCATAAGTTGGGTTGAACTTATTGTTAAAAGTTCAAAGTTGTAAATACAGAGTTAAAACTTCATTTCACTATTCATATGTTAATTTGAATATTGTTTTAAGTATTTGTTGAAAAAAAATATAGATTTTATCAAAATTGAGAAAAACAACAATTTTAAGAAAAGTATAAAAATATTTTTTTTTGCCTGTTTGGTGAAGGAAAACAAAAGTTTATCGCCATTTCTAAATAAAGTATTTGGTTAATTTGTATTGTGTTTGATTTTGTGTAGACTACAATCTTTTAATTTCTACGCCCTCGGTTAGTAGAAGATAAAAATATCATCGAGAAATCAGTATGAGAATTCGGTTCGAAGGATATAAAAACCTCACCAATTCATTAAAATTTCTATATTGGTTTCTGGAGTTTAAAATCTGTGGGATTTCACTCTGTTTGAATTTAATTATGATTTGAAGTCATAAAAACTTCGTCATGTTTCATAGTTCATTCGGCTGATGATTTGAAGATAAAAACTTCATCATTGACTATAAACAAGTTGACTATAGATTAAACTCTTTATTGTTAGTATTCTGAAATACTAAAGAGTATGTCAAAGATTGACAGAAAAAT
Organism: Capsicum annuum; assembly: GCF_002878395.1. NCBI lineage: Eukaryota > Viridiplantae > Streptophyta > Magnoliopsida > Solanales > Solanaceae > Capsicum > Capsicum annuum. Next base: position 25,018,411 of record NC_061116.1, on the reverse strand, counting down.
GATGATGAAACTGAACATAAATTAATTTAGTTGTGAATGGTGTTGTCCAAACGATAACCAAAGTTGTGTCATTAAGTCGTTCAGGTATTGCTCTACCAATGAAAACGACAGAGAAATTAGAAAAATATTTTGGTGTGAACTTCAAAGAATGACGGTAAATGATGTCATTTTGACTGGCCAAACTTGCAATACAAATGTTCACAAGTATAGATCCTCATATTTTTGAAAAAAAAAAATTGGAAATCAATTGTTTGATTTGAAAGATCTTAGAAGTCATCCAAGATAGTCGAGGATAATGAGTTAAATGAAAAATCATCAATGATGGTTGCAAATCCTGTTAAGGATGATGCTCCAAATGATAAGAAAATGCAAAAGTCTTATGGACAAGAGAAAGAGCAGAATTGGAAAATGTTGAAAGGCAATTACTACATTTGTAGTGATGTTGGCCACAAAGCTCAAAATAGTCAAGTTCTAAATAAGAACAAGAAAAGAGATTAGATAAACATGTTAGAAACAACTAGAAAGATTGAAAATCTATGTGATATGATCACCAAAAGAAATCTAGTTGGATATCCAAATGAATGGTGGTTTAATTTTGGAGCCACTAGACATGTTTGAGCAAACAAAGAAGCTTTTACTACTTATGATCGCGTTGGTCCCAAAGAAGTGATCTTTACAGAAAATAATACAACAAACAAGATTGAAGGAAGTGGGAAGATATTCCCAAAAGTGACTTTCGGCAAGTTGTTGACTCTTAACAATGTTCTCCATGTTCCTACTATTAGTAAAAACTTAGTGTTGACAACACTTCTCATTAAAAATGGGTTTTAGTATGTGTTTGTTTTGGAGAAAGTTGTAATAAGCAAGAATGAAACATATGTAAGAAAGAGATACCTTAATGAGGGCCTTTTCAAACTTTATGTAATGGTTGTTAAAATGAGAAAAACTGAGGCTTCTTCTTACTTGCTAGAGCCTAATGATTTGTAGCATGAACGATTAGGACATGCTAATTACAAAATATTGTGAAAACTGATTAACTTAGAAGTTTTTCGAAACTTTGAGTGCAATAAATTAAAATGTCAAAAGTGTGTGGAATCAAAGTATGCTAAGCATCCGTAGATTCAATCCCTTAAACTTAATCCACACCGACATTTGTTATATGGAGTCAACACCATCTCGTGGTGAAAAAAAGTATTTTATAACTTTTATTGACGATTGCACTAGATATTATTATGTCTATTTTCTAAACAGTAAGGACGAAGAAATATATGCGTTTAGGCAATATAAAACAGAAGCTGAAAATCAGTTTAAGAAAAAGATCAAAGCGATAAGAAGTGATAGGGGTGGAGAATATGAATCTTCCTTTACGGAATGTGTCGAGAATGAAATTTTCCATCAAACTACGGTCCTGTATTCACCTAAATCTAATAGAATTGCCGAAAGAAAATATTGAATCTTAAAGGAAATGATGAATGCGTTACTTAAAAGTTTAGGTTTACTGCAAAACTTGTGGGGGGAAGCTATCCTTATAGCTAACTGAATACTCAATAGAGTACCCATAGTAAGGCACAATCAATTCCATATTAAAAATAGAACGAAAGAAAGCCTAACTTGAAATATTTCAAAGTGAGGGGGATGTCTAGCAAAAGTCCAAGTTCCTATGCCTAAAAGGGTGAAAATAGAACCTAAGAAAGTGGATTGTGTGTTTATAGGATATGCTAAAAGTAGTAAAGTATGTCGATTTTCGGTTCATAAATCTGAAAATTTTGATATCAATGAAAATATGATAACTGAATAAGATAATGCTGAGTTTTTTGAACACATTTATCCATATAAAGCTAGACATGAACAGTCTAGTGGAGGGTCTAAATGACCTCGAGATGAACCAAGTGACCATGTACATAGTGGTGAGAATCCAAGATGTAGTACACGTCAAAGAACGTCAACTTTGTTTGGATCGGATTTTGTAATATTTCTCTTATAAAATGAGCCTCAATAATAATAATAATAATAATATTAAATATTTAAAGAACCGATGTCATCGTCAGACTCATCCTTTTGGAAAGAGGCAGTCAATAGTGAGATTTATTCAAACTTGAGCAACCATACGTGGGAGTTGGTTGATCTTCCTCCAAGAAATAAACCTTTAGATTCTAAATGGATCTCCAAAAGGAAAATGAAAGTGGAAGGTACTATTGACAAATAGAGGGAAAGACTTGTAGTAAAAGGGTTCAAACAGAAAGAAGGCCTTTATTACTTTGATACATACTAGCCTATAACACGGATAACGTCAATTCGGATGTTAATTTCCTTGATGGTGGTATATGGTCTTAAAATCCCTCAAATTGATATAAAAACAACATTCCTAAATGGAGAATTGGAGGAAGAAATTTACATGGAACAACCAGAGGGTTTTGTGGTTCCTGGTAAAGAAAAGAAGGTGTGTACACTTGTTAAGTCACTCTATGGACTAAAACAAGAACCTAAACAATGGCATGCGAAGTTTGACCAAACCATGTTGTCAAGCGGGTTCAAGATAAATGAATGTGATAGATGTGTTTACATTAAAGACACTCCAAATTACCAGGTCATTGTTTGTTTGTATGTTGATAATATATTGATCATCAGTAGAGACATTTCTGGCAGAAATGCTACGAAATAAATGCTTGAGATCAAGTTTGATATGAAAGACCTTAGAGTTGCGGATGTGATCTTAGGAATAAAAATCCATAGAACTCCACAAGGGTTGGCATTGTCACAGTCTCATTACATCAAAAAGTTACTTGGCAAATTTAAGTATTTGGAATTTGGTTATGCCACAACTCCATTGGATGTAAGCTTTGTACTCAAAAGAATGAGGGTGAAAGTGACTCACAGTTGGAGTATGAAAGAATGTTGGGATGTTTGATGTATATAATGAATTGTACATAACCAGACATAGCATATGCTATTAGTAAGTTAAGTCGGTACATGAGTAATCTTATTAAAACTCAATAGATGGCAATGAAAAGAGTTTTGAGGTATCTTAAATACACTCAAGACTATGATTTGTATTATAATAAATATCCCGCAATACTTGAAGGATATAGTGTAACTCTCTGAGAATGGGTCCCAGGATGCCGCACAGTGGTTCGAACTACAAGTAGTTCGGAGCTAACCCTGAAAGCATGCTACTCATTCTTATGACCAAAGTAAAGATAATATAACCATGCAGTATACTAAAAGACTGAAATAATGTCTGAACTAGACTGAGTTCAACTGAACATAATGTTAGGAAATACTTAACTAGGAAATCTGAAACAACAAATACTAAAAAACTAAAATGTATCTAATAGTCGGACAAGCCTCTAATACTACTACTAGAGAGTCGCTGGGATAGACCCCCAACTAACTCGAATAGTCTGACATAACTAGATAAACAAATCTGAAAAGAAAAAACTAAAAATTTGAATAAATGGGTCCCCGAACTATGAGGACTCACCAACTGTTGGGATATAAATAGGGATGCTCTGGGCTAATCACGCTGATGGAACTGAGCACTTGAACCTACATTATGAGACAATGTAGCACATAGACATATATGTGGATCAGTACTTTTGGAATGTATTTAGCATGTGGGGGTGAATGTATAAGTAAGACAATATCTCAACATTTTACATATACTTATAAAATAATGCATGCCAAATGTAAATGACTCACATTAGCTTGAATAACTGAAAATTGAAAATCATAAATCATGAACAATAGAGCATACTGTATAAATCATATGAGCCATAACATTTAGTTCTTAAAGCTATACTTGTAATCTATTTCCAATTTATGCAAGCTAAGTGTAAAAGGACTTACCTTTGTATCTGTAAACTAAAAGTTGAAATCTCATGTCTAATGACTTATGTAAAACAATATATGAATAAAATCATGAGCCTTTATACTTAGTTTCTACAAGCTTTTCTGTTATTATTTTCTATTAGGATTTCTCTGTTATGTAGGCTTTAGGGAAATAATTTTAAAAACTATTCTGCAAGGGAGGTTCTTCTAACCAACATACACTATGTGAGCTATCATAGTGTCCAACATCTAGTTTCCTTATGGGAAAACCTCATATTGGGGAGAGGTGTCATACTCTTTTCAAGGAGTATAACCTAATCTAAGTTATCATATTTGCAAATGTCATCCATATAGAAATGGAAATAATCTGAATAATATGTACCTACATTGGCTCGTAGTTCTGGGGAAGTAGGATGAGCTAAACCCATAATTCTCACTCAGTGCTAATTACTACTCCCTTTAATCTGTATGATCATTCTATAGGAAATCTACTTTAAAATCTAGCATAAAGGTTTGTAATGAAAAGCCAATTATGCATCTGTCTGTTTTAAACTATAATAAAAACTAATCTATTTTCTATACACTGTAATAAAATTGTAAAGTAGATTCCATAACTTAACTGAGGATCAAAAGATCAAATCTTTTCTGAAAAGTGTGAGTATAAGCTAGTCATAGGATGCTTAAGAGCACCATCTTCTTGAAATATCAATACATATACTCAGGGATTAAAACCCACATCTCAAACTCATGTCAAATTATAACAAAGTCATGCTCATTAATCAACATCTTGAAATTCTTGCATAGTCCTAGTCAAGATAGTGAAATTCAACTCTCAATGTATATAAAATCACTTAACACGCATAAATATGCTAAATTAGAGATGTAATTCAATATTTAATCACTTTTAACATCAACATCTTTAATTAATGATAATTGGGTATGAACCCTAGATTATAAATCATATAATTTCATGTAAATTCAACTTTAAAAACTAGTTTTGGGCACAAGGATGAAAGAGGATCCTTGTTCATAACCCCACATAATATAAAAACTTGAGCTTTTAAATCTCTAATAGTGTTCTTGAAGCTTCTTCTTGAAGTTCTTTAACCCGGAACTTTGGATTATAGGCTTTCTTGGAGTAGGAGTTATGAAATTGTTATTGATTTATGGATCTAGGGTTTTGTTTTTGGAGAAGAAAAAGATGAATAATGAAGAATCTATGCTATTTGGGGCTAAAATTGTGTGTTTGGGCGGATTTGGGTGAGGGTAAATGAGTCAATTACCCCCATAAACCTGTCATTTAACAACACAAAAACTGGGTACCAACACATCGCTCACTATGACGCGATTAGCGATGCGTAGCATTGCCAACATGAAGTGGCCACCAATGCGGCGCATCTATATCGCATCGACATTCTATTTTGGCCAACCAAACATGCCCCAAACGTTCTTTGAAAATTCTGAAACTCACCCCAGAGATACTATGGACCACCCTGATCATAAAACAACTTAGAAATTGACATTCCTAGATCGGAAAGGTCAATAATAACATTGTCAAATTTTAGAGGCCAAAAATAAGACTAAGTCTCCTACACTTAGCTAAAATTTCAGGTCCTAAGTCTCTGGTGTGCCTCTTTTGAGCTGAATTGAACTAGAAAGAATATGAGGTATTATAATATCTCCGACATGAGAACATTCATCCTCGAATAAGACTAGTTAAACTGAGGATACTGAGGAACTAAGAATATGTACTGAAATGCACAATTGAAACAAAACTGCATGACTGAATCTAAAACATAATGAGTGACTAAACTAATCTGTGAGTGTATAAATTGACATAAAGATAACTATATGGATGAAACTGAGACTGGAAAAATAACATAGTTAAGGAAGACTGTTACCTTAGGTTGAATCTGATTTTGTGGAGAAGAGGTGAGGGTACGTAGTTCGCATGTATGATTCTGCTTCGCAAGTAGCACCCTCAACAAACTGATTTTGCCATAGAACTTTGACCAAGGGAACTTCTTTTTTCCTTAGTCTATGGATCTGGTGATCAAGAATCTCTACTGAGATTTCTTTGTATGAAAGAATATTTTGAATATCCATGTTTTCTAGAGGGAATACAACAGCTGAATTATCCATACACTTCTTTATTAAGGACACATGAAACACTAGGTGAACTGAAGAAAAATCTGTGGGTAGATCAAGCTCATATGCTATCTTTCCTATATGACTCAAAATCCTATAAGGGCCTATATATTGGGGACTAAGCTTCCCATTTTTTCCAAATCTTTTCACCCCCCTTCATGGGTGAAACCTTCAAATAAACAAGATCATCAAACTCAAACTCAAAATCTCTCTTTCTTAAGTCTGCATAAGATTTCTAGCAACTCTGGGATGCTTTCAATATCTCTCGCTCCCCCAAGCTAAGCCGCCACTCTCCTTTCAAAAACTAATACAGATAATTCAATGATGAATAAAAATTCAGTATTAAGCCTTTTAATAATATTTTCTCTCATAATTGCCTTCTAAGTCCCTAAACTAATTATAAATGACAAATTAGTCTTGGACATAGTTTCTAGGGGCCATATTTGGTGCAGACTGCTACTCTCTCTAGTGTCATATGCCATCCATATTCCATAGTCCCATTATGTCTTCATCTACCTCATTAATACCTGAAATCATGCTAATTACATCGGTTAGCTCAATTACATAGAAGTAGAGTAAAAATATAAGAAACTAGGCATTTTGTTCTCTAAACTTAGCTAAAACATGGATAAGTTATAGTGCTTAGGCGTATAAATACACCCAAGATCACTACCCTACACTTAAAGGTTTGTTCGTCCTCGAACAACATAGCCATTTATGCATACTACACAAGCCTTAGTACCCACAAAAGAAGACAAGATGCTCAAATAGGCTCATACAACAATTATCAACAAGAAGTAGATTTAGGAATCATTACTAAAGACAACCTATCCTTAAGAATAGATCCATTAAGTTCGAAATTTCATGGATACCATTTAAGGAAAGAAATCATATAAATTACCCAACCTTCATCAACCATGTGCCCTCACAACAAGAAAGTTACCCATAATCACTCTTAATCATGCAATTTCTAACAAAATGGGTACAAAAATCAAGTTGCGCTCACTCTCAGAAAGAATTCTCAAGTTACAACTGATGACCATATGCTTGCCCTTAGTGTAATACTTCACTAATATCAGAATGCTAAGATTAGGATCAAATAGGTCTTTTATGGGTTGTAATGCAGGCTAAAGGATGGGTAGGAACTATTTTAGCCAGAAATAGTGACTATCTTCCCTAAGAGCTTTAATACACTACATTACGCAATTAAGACCAATCTCTAACAACAAATTTCCACTACTGCTATCTTCACAGATTTGCTTTTCACCCCAACTCGTTAAGCTCAATTAATAACACTATGGTGGGAGTATGCAACCCTTTCAAATATATTTTTTTTACACCCTTTTCACGTTACGCACCCCTATAATAGCCACCCTCAACTTAAGAGATTTTTCTTAGTTGAGGTGCACAATGTCCAAGAAGGACCAGGGCCAAAACAGGTTCATTGTAACATGTCCAGGATAAAATTTGGAACTTTTTTTTAGAATTTTTGCTACTCCCAACCACATCAATTTCACACGTCAATAACTAGGCTTTGGGGCATCAATTTCACTTTTTTCCTCTAATTGTCAAACTCCTAACTCAAATTAATTTTACATTAAAGTGCTTAGGTGCTTTTGGATAAATTACGGTCTATTAAAGAACGGAATAGGCTAAATATAAGGCTAACAGAAGAATAAGCTAAAGGCTCAACGGGGATAGCTAAGATAATGTACAAAGGTAGGTCAAAAGAAGGTATGAACAATGGCTATCAAAGAAATGCCTAAATCATCTCCTAAATTCACAATCTTTATATCGCTGTGCACACACACCAGGCAAGTTCTAGCATCAGTTGCAATAAGGAATATACAACATTCTTACACACTCATGGGACATGGTAAACTTAATTAGGAGAATTATAGATTCTAGACCTAATAATTACATGAATTCAAATAAAACCAACAATCACAACAAGAGTCACAACTAGAGCCTAGGTGTTTCAAAGGTAATGATCCATCACATACTTATGTTATAATGTCATGTGGTCTAGAAGAATAGTTACATGCAATTAAATGACTAATTTTTTATTAAGACGGTCGTTATCCACCCATCATCGAAAAAATCACCTAATTATGACTAAATAGAATAAAAATCTAACAAGAAACAAAATAAACAAAATAACTAATCCTATCACAGAAGAATGCTAAGGAGAAGGTACTATTTTTTTACAAAACAAGTAGCAAAGTAACCAGCCACCCCACACTTAAGCTCAGCACTTTCCCCAGTACAAATAAAAAGATAAAGAACCTGACTAGTAGTACTCCTCATCCATATTAGGAGTCATGCCACCTACATTGAGAACATCATCAGAGCCATTTTTCCTGTAATGTTCTCATCACTCCTAAACTTACCACCATTGACATAGCTTAATTCCAAATCAAATTTGGTACTAATATCCTCCTTAGTACTTCATGCACCTACACTTACTAAAAAACAAGAAAAATGATTAGAAGGATGGGTTGCCTCCCACCAAGCGCCATATTTTTAGTCGTGGCTCGACTCTTCTTTTTGCATTTTTGTTTAACATGATAAAGTGAAAATAAAATCATGGGTTGCCTCCCATGTAGCGCCTGATTTAACGTCGAGGCACGAATCAATTATCTTGACTACTTATACTTCATCAAGATACATCAATGATACCATTTGTACCTCATTTGTTGGATCAAGACAATTCTTTATTCCTAGTTCAACCACTTTGAAGTCACTCACATCCTTGCTTGCAAGTTCAACCAAACTAGCTATGGTCTCCACAACAGACCTATCCTTAATAGGTACATTTTACTCATCTTCGTAGAATACATCAACAATCGAGAAAACACTTATCTCCTTTTGTTATTTCATAGACTGACATACTTCAAAACTAACTTCTTTCTCGTTGAGCCTAAATTTTAGCTCATTTAGCTTTATGTTAACTAACACTCTCCTAGTTGCTAATAACGACCTACCCAAAATTATGGGTACATCAAATTCCATTCGCAATCAAGAATTACAAAGTCGGCAGGAAATATAAAATCCGCAACTTTTATAAGTACATCATGTAGAATACCAATCGACCCTTTTACCAATCTATCCGCCATTAGAAGCCATATATTGGTGGGCGTAGGAACTCCCAAACCCAGTTTCTTGAAAACCATCAATGGAATAAGATTTCTACTTACCCCAAGATCACAAAGGGACGTTTCAAACTTCAGTAATCCAATATTACATGGAATAGTAAGCTCCCGAATCAGCTCTCTTTTGGATAATAGATCTTGTAGAAATAGCACTATAATGATGAAGATTGTCTACCATTTCATAGCTCACAATCATTTTCTTTGTCAGCAGGTCTTTCATAAACTTAGCATATCCGGGCATCTGTTCTAGTGCTTCAACTAAGGGCACATTCACTGTCAACTGCTTTAACATAGCCATGAATTTGGTAAACTTGCCATTATATTCTTTCTTCTTCAAACGTTGTGGAAATGGGGGTGGTGGCCTTGAGATTTCAGTTGGAGCAACTTTTACCTCCTTTCTTATGCCTTGCTCCACATCACTAATGTACTTTGGCTTAGTTGGTTGTTCCACGTCCGCACTCTTCTTTTTTGAACCTCCCAACTCAACAGGAACCACTGAAGATTCATCAACCATCTCCCAATCTATTTCGACCGCATCAGTATGAGAGGATGCTTCTAATCTTGGACTAGATAACATCTTACTACTCCTAGTGGTAATGGCCATACACGATCCATTAGTCCTTGGATTCTGCACTGTATAACTTAGTAAAGTCCCATTCTATTTTTGGTTGAATGCTACAGATAATTGGCTTATCTACTGCTCCAGTTGTTTAATAGCAATTGAGTGCAAGTTTACTACTTAACTCATGAAAGATATGCCACTCTTCACAGTAGTCACCCCAGAATTGGTCACCTCAACTCCCTTTAATAGTTTCTTCATTATGTCCTCTATGGACATTTTGCCTGAATTGGTTTGCAGTAATATCATGGCTTCCAGTAGGTACATATAGTCCACTCCTGTCACTTTTATTCTTCCAATCTCCTTGATAGTTACAACCTTAGTTTCCTTGACCACCGGTCCAGAAACCCCCTGGTTATGCAAGTAGTTAGCGTCTTCCTCAGTGTTTGATTCAGATCCCTTATTGTAGGACCCCATAACTTTTACCTTTTCTACATTCCCTGATAGCAAATATTTCGTGAGCAAATCCATTTGGTTTTTCATGTGAGACATATCCTGATCACACTCCTATTTTGTCCTATGCTACTCTGCTGATATTACACTAGACCCAGTATTACTTGCTACCACAGAATCTCTGGTATACCAAGATCTACTTGTCTTAGTCATTCTTTTTAACATATCTACAGCCTCAGTAAAGGTGAGCTCCATAAAAGCTCCTCATGTAGCATTATCCACTATTGGCTTTCTAAGTGAGTTCAAAGGTCTGTAGAATATTTCCATCAAGTGTTCGTCAGTCATTTTATGATTTAGGCATTGAGTCAACTTCTTTTTAAACCTCACCCAAGTCTCATGGAAAGCTTCATTGGCCAATTGCCTAAAGTTGCTGATCTCATCCCTTAACTGTAACATTTTAGAGGGCAGAAAGAACCTTTCTATGAAAGCTCCTTTCAATTGCCTCCGGTTTGTTATAGAATCTAGAGTCAGCTCATTCAACCACATTGTTGTCTCTCCAGACAGAGACAGTGAGAACAATCTTAGACGAATAGCATTTTGTCCCACTCCAGGATTATCATATAACTTATAAATACTGATGAAATTCACCAAATGTATATTTGGATCATCACTAGGTAATCCACTAAATAGTCCTTTCAAATTCAGTAGTTGGATCATAGTACTAGTGATGTTGAATTTTACCCCAGGAGCTAGTGGTGGTAGAATGAATGCCCCTGTAGGTACAATTCCATCTAAATCGTCCTCATCTTTGTCAACATCAAACTATGTAGCTTGGCGGTCTAGTCTTTCTCTGAATGGACGATTTTGATTTACAGGTGCAACTACCCCTACTGCGCGCCTCCTATTTACCGAGTCAATTAAATCATCATCTCCCAGGTCCTCCTCATGTAGATTAGGTACCCGACCTAGGTTATCTACATTCTGTAGATTTAATTAAGCATTAGCCAAAGCGGCTAATCTTTCAGCTTCCTGTTGGTTAGCCGTTCTTTCAATGAGATGAGGTTCAAGATTGAAGGGTAATAATGGTTCTCCTGAACTTTTGGTTTGTGGCATAAAAACAATGAGCCTGTAATGAGCAAAAACAATAAATAAACGTAAAATCAAGAAACTTGACTAATAGTTAATTAACACACATAAACTTAATCGACAATCATATTCCCCAGCAACGACACCAAAATTTGATACGCCCAAATTACACCTCTCTTACGAGAGAGTAAGCAGTCATTGTCAAATATATAACCCAACTAGGTTGGGGTCGAATCCCACAGGGAATATGGTGTTAATTAAGTTGTATGCAGATTAGTTAACTTTTAATCGTTCATTTCCGTAAAATAAATAGGGGGATTTGATTCAGTTCACAAATTAATGGTTTTGGTTTAACAAGATGAAATACGTGTTGTAGTATTAAAATTCAGAGAAATAGCAAGCTAGGGTTATGTTCACCTTGTCGTTTTTAATACATTCTAACTATGGACTTTACGAATTCATACATGCATCATGCTAATAGAGAAATGTATTGTATTTAATAACATAATCCTAGTGTTTCTCAACCATCAAGGAAAAATTCACTTTAGTTCTCTCGAATCAAAAGCATTTTCCAAAAATAATACGAAACCTCCAAGTAGTTAATCCTGCTAAGGCATTAACATATGAAATAGGGGTTGGAAATCCTATTTTCTTTTCACTAATCTCTTTTCCAAACATCAACCTTTCTTTCGAACAAGTTGTGTTTTAAGGCATATCCTCTATGTTTCCAACCATGAGAATTCAAGATAAATGAAGAGAGTGTGATGTAAACACATCAATGCATAATGAATTCAAAACCCAAAGTAATAGATTGTATGCTACAAGGCTTCCATAACCCTACCTAATAAACTTAGCTACTCATGAATAAAATGAAAAGCATCATAAATATATTCATCATACCAAAAACTAGAAGATGATCTTGGTGTGCGAATAGTGAAAATAAGAGAGAAGAAACGTTTTCTCTCTCTCTCTCTCCCAAGCTAATTTGCCACTCTCCTTTCAAAAAATAATACAAATAATTCAATAATGAATAAAAATTCAGCATTAAGCCTTTTAATAATCTTTTCTCTCATCATTGCCTTCTAAGTTCCTGAACTAATTATAAATGACAAACTAGTCTTGGACATAGTTTCTAGGCGCCACATTTGGTCTAGACTGCTACTCTCTCTTGTGTTATATCTCATCCTCATTCCATAGTCCCATTATGTCTTTATCTACCTCATTAATACCTGAAATCATGCTAATCACATCGGTTAGCTCAATTACATAGAAGTAGAGTAAAAACATAAGAAAATAAGCATTTTGTTCTCTAATTAGCTAAAACATGGATAAGTTATGGTGCTTAGGCATATAAATACACCCAAGATCACAAACCAAAGTAGGTACGCCTATTGTTTGTAACCAATAGACATAAGTTAGAATATCAGAATTACCAAGAAATCCTAACACCTATTCAACCTTGAGTAATTAATCAACACCTTATCATGACCTCACCCTAGATTCCATAACCCAGGTTAAGAGTGTTTAGGTACTCATGATGTAGGAAATAAGCACACAAGTTGAATTCATGATTGTAAGGATTAAATTACAATAATGAGGGAAATCAAAAGTGCTCTTTCAATTGAATCACAAGGAAAACCACCAAAATATTTGTCTTCGAGAGAGAGAGGGAGAAGAAAAAGTCATATGTTGTAGGATATGTCATTAATTGATGGATAATATAAAAACCCTAAAACAAGGATTTAAATAGTTAAACCTAAATAAGGAAATAAAATTAAAGTTCAAATGTTCTTCAGAATAGATGACGGTGATTGTGATGGCCTATCATGATTTTGATGGCCTGTCATGGACGTCGTTAGCCTCTCTGCAAATTCAACTTCTATTGCCAAAGGTTGACGATGACAGTGATGGCCTATCAGGATCTTGACGGCATGTCATGAAGGTCGTCACAAAAATTCTTGCAACTCCCCTCTTCTGTTTAAGTTTGACGACATCCTTGATAGCCTATCACTAGGCTGATGACGTTTCATGGATGTCATTAGCCACACTTAGCTCTTTATTTTCTTCCGATTTCATACTTTTTGCTTTCTTTATTTATGGTTCTCCTTCTTTTCTACTTTTACTACAAATCCAAAGTAAACTAATAAAAAATAACTAAAGTTGCTCAAGACTTTGCAATTATTTAGAGTTAAAAGCTTCAAATGTGGTAGCATGGGCTCACACATCAGTCATCCCAACTGCCTTTGAAGTCAAAAACTTATGACCTCCATATATCCTCTAAGGTCTGAATGGTCCTCTCTACCTAAACATCTGTTTGCAGGTAAAAAGCTGAAATGAGATGAACTTGGGTACTAAGACCCTTCTGAAAGAATTTCCAAAATTGAGAGGTAAACTGAGTACCCTTATCTAAAATAATAGAAAAGGGAACTGTGCGTAATCTAACCAACTCTCTGATAAATAGCTTAGCATAATCCACAGTTGTGTAAGATGTGTGAACTTACAAGAAGTGGGCTGATTTGGTCAATCTATCTACAATAACCCAAGTCAAATCATGCTGTCTACATAAATGGGGCAATCCTATCATAAAGTCCATGTTCACCTCTTCCCACTTCCAAGTGGGAATACCAAACTCCTGCAATGTGCCACCAGGTCCTTGGTGCTCTACCTTAACCTGATGGCAGGTTGCAAACTTGGCTACAACTTCTGCTATATATTTATTTGTACCACTCCACCAATAGACTTCCCACAAATCTTGGTACAACTTAGTGGATCCTGGGTAAATGGTGTAATGTGCACCATACGCTTCTGCCATAATCTGCTGCCTCAAATCACCAACACATGGCAAACATAATCTACTCAGGCATATCTAACACCATCTCTCCCTTGGGAGAAAACCTTTACCTTTTGGTATTTAACTGAACTCTTCAGTTTGACCAAACTAGGATCCTTATCCCGCTTCTCATTACTTCAAAAACTAGAGAGGATTCTGAACAACTCTGAACTTGAATATTTCGTTCAGCCGAGTCAGCCAACCTCATGCCCAATCTAGCTAACTGGTGAACTTCCTAAACTAGTTCTCTCTTATCATCCTCCAAATGAGTAACACTACTCATCAATAATCTATTAAGGGCGTCCACCACAATAATGGTCTTTCTTGGACGATACAAAACACTCATGTCATAATCCTTAAAGAATTATAGCCACCTTCCCTGACGAAGATTTAACTCACTTTGTGTAAACACATACTGCAAACTTTTGTAGTCCGTAAATATATCAACATGCACCCTATAAATATAGTGCCTCCAAAATTTCAAAGCAAACACAACGACAATTAATTTAAGGTCATGAGTCAGATAGTTCTTTTCATGAGGCTTAAGCTGTCTAGAGGCATAGGCTATGACTCTACCTCTTTACATCAAACCACAATCCGTACGAACTCTAGAAGCATTACAATAGACAACGAATCCATCTGTACCATCAGGTAATGCTAAGATTAGGGTTGAAGTAAGTCGAGCCTTCAACTCCTGAAAACTCTTCTCACAAGAATCTGACAACCGAAACTTAACTTTCTTCTAAGTCAATCTGGACATAGGGGAAGCAATGGACGAAAATCCATCAACAAACCACCTGTAATAGCCATCTAAACCCAAGAAACTCCTAATGTGTGATGGATAAATGGGTCTAGGTCAGTTTCTCACTACTTCAGTCTTTTGAGGATCAACTCTAATGTCATCACCAGAAATAATATGATCGAGGAAAGATACTGACCTTAGCCAAAATTCACACTTACTAAATTTAGCGAACAACTTGTGGTCTCTAAGAGTTTGTAACACAATTCTAAGATGGTCTGCATGGTCATCCTCACTACGAGAATAGACAAGAATATCATCGATGAAGACCATGATAAACATTTCTAGGTACTGTTTGAACCCATGATTCATCAAATCCATGAAGGTTTATGGGGCATTTTTCAGCTCGAAGGACACAAATAGGTATTCAAAATGACCATAGCGAGTTTTGAAAGTTGTCTTGGGAATATCACATTCCCTTGCTCTAAGCTAATGATAAACGGATCTAAGGTCTATCTTGGAGAAATAACTTGAACCTTGGAGTTGGTCAAATAAGTCATCAATTTTATGGAGAGGATTTCTATTTTTGCCTATGACTTTATTCTACTGACGATAGTCAATGCATATTCACAAAAAGCCATCTTTTTTTCATACGAATTGGACGGGAGCACCCCATGGAGAAATAATAGTACTTATGAAACCTTTATCTAAGAGGTCTTTAAGATGCTCTTTTAACTCATTAAGCTCGACTGGAGCCATACTATATAAAGAATTGGAGATGGGCTGAGTATCTGGAAGAAGGTCAATACCAAATTCTATTTCCCTATCGGGAGGTACCCCTAGTAAAACTTTAGGAAAAACTTCAGGAAACTCATTGACTACTCAGACTGATTGAACTATCGGAGCCTCAGATTGAGTGTCTTTCAATAGAACTAGATGATAGATGCACCCTTTTGATATCTACTTTTTGTTTTTGAGATAGGATATAAAATGACTCTTAGGAGACACTTAATTACCCCCCCACTCAAAGGCTGGATCATCAGGAAACAAATACTTTACTACTCAAGTGTGATAATCTATAAATGTATAATAGGAATGAATCCAATCCATACCAAGAATAATGTCAAAATCGTCCATGTTTAACTCTATTGAAAATACTAATATGATCTTATGAAAGAGAGTGATAGAATATTTTCTATAGATTTGTTTGGCAACAATTGACTCACCCACTGGGGTTGAAAATAAGAAGGGTTTAGGGAGTTTCTTAGGTCCTACCCCAAAATTTTCTATAACTAACGAGGTCACATAAGAGAGATTTGACCTAGGGTCTAACAACACATAAACATCATAATGAAAGACACGAAGTATACCCATAACAACATCTAGTGAACTCTCCTACTCCTAATAGGATGGTAAAACATAAAACTAATTATGGGGTTGACCGCCATCAGTGTTGGATGATGCACCCTGAGAGGGCTTTGGCGACCTAGAGGAGCTGTACGCTAGTAGCCTAAGTCTGAGTAAGAGCATCCCTATTTCATTTCCTAGCATACAAATACTCTTTGATTCCATGACCCAACTTACCTCAACCATAACAAACTTTCTATCCCAACAAGCACTCACCAAGATTATTCTTACCACACTTAGTACATGGAGGATAATTGGGTTTTCCACTCACACTATTCTAAGATTTGGACATAGAAGTATTACCTCATTTCTCCTGCCTAGCTCTAGGGACAGGAGCACTGGCTTAAGATGGTGCTGGCATGGATGAACAACTCTAAAACTACGAATAATTCCCCCCTTTAAACTTTGTCTGGCCATATTTAAACTGCCCGGTTCTAGCCTTCTTATTTCCCCTCTTAACCCTTCAACTTTTCTACCTTAATTTTTTAGGCATGAATAATTAGTGTAGCAAGATCCATATACGCAATAAGTATGGCTGTCCTACACTCCTTGACTGCCAACTCAGATGCTATAGTAACAAACTTACTCATACTCGACCTAGGGTCAGTCATTGTGTCTGGGGCATACCTACACAACTGATTAAACTTAATGTAGAACTCCTTTACTGTCATTGATCCCTACCTCAGGTTCAAAAACTTCTCTACCTTAGCTTTTCTTATTTTACATGGAAAAAATCAATCTAGAAGCACATCCTGAAACACCTGCTAACTCATAGGAGCTGCATTCTCACCTCTACCATTCTTTCATATAACAACCCAATCATATGCCACATTCTTCAACCTATAAGATGCCAACTCTACACTCTCTTCTTCAATAATATGCATAATCTGGATGATCTTCCTTACCTCATCTAAGTAAAGTTGTAGGTCCTTACCTATTTTCGATCCAAAGAACTCAGGCGGATTCATTCACATGAAGTCATAAATTCTGGCTACTACTAAATCCCTATTCTGCTGAAGTGGAACTGCCGCCTGATGGTTGCCCTAAATATTGGCAGTCACATCTTGGGCCAACGCCTGAAAGGCAACCCAAAATTCAGCATGGGATATATTTTCATTCAGAGGGTCAGCAGGCTGGGGTGGCTGGTCATTATTTCTGCGTGCAATAGCTCGATGAGGAGGCATATTCAACTATAACATAAGAGCACTAGTTAAAAATAGATAGAGTCACTGGAAGAATGTTAGATCATGAAATAAAAGGATGATTTCCTAAAATGTCCTTAGCCTCTTTCTCATAAATTTTATTTGCTCTACACCCATGATCAAGATTCTAGATAACACGACTTGTCTAACTTCCTAAGACTCTCTAAACCTTAGGCTTTGATACTTAGTTTATAACACCTCAAGAATGGGTCCTGAGATGCTACACGGTGCCCCAAACTATAGGTAGTCTCGAGCTAACCTTGAAAGCCTTCTACTTATTCTGATGACCCAAGTAAAGATAATATAAGTATGTGGTACGCTAAAATACTAAAATGCTGTGTGAACTGGACTGTGTTCAACTAAACATAATGTTTGGAAATACTTAACTAGAAATTTTGAAACAACCAACACTGAACTGAATATATCTAATAGTTGGACAAGCCTCTAATACTACTACTAGAGATTCACTGGGATAGACTCTCAGCTAACTCGAATAGTCTGACATAACTAGATAAACAAATCTAAAAATCGAAATACATGGTTCCTTGAACTATAAGGACTCACCAACTATCAGGATGTAGATAGGGATGCTCATGGCCAATTATGCTGCTGGAACTGAGTGCCAAAACCTATATTATAGTCAATGTAGCACATAGATATATATGTGGATCAGTACTTTTGGAATGTACTAAGTATGTGAGGGTGATTGCATAAGTAAGACAATATCTCAACATTTACATATACTCATAAAATAATGCATACTAAATGTAAATGGCTCACATTAACTTGAATAACTAAAAAATGAAAATCATAAGTCATGAACAATAAAGCATACTGTATAAATCGTATGATCCATAACATTTAGTTCAAAAATTTATGCTTGTAATCTATTTTAATTTATGCAAGCTAAGTGTAAAAGGGAACACCTTTGTATCTATAAACTAAAAGCTGAAATCTTATGGCTAATGACTTACGCAAAATAATATTTAAATAAAGTCATGACCCTTTACACTTAGATTCTAAAAGATTTTCTGTTGTTCTTTTTCATTAGAATTACTCTATTGTATAGATTGTAGGAAAATATTTTAAAAAACTATTCTACAAGGGAGATCTTTCTAACTACACTATATGCTATCATAGTGTTCAACATCTAGTTCCATTATAGGAAAACCTCACGTTGTGGAGAGGTGTCATACTCTTTTCAAGGAGTACAAACTTATCCAAGTGATCACATCTGTAACTGTGATCCATATAGAAATGGGAATAATCAGTACCTACGTTGGCTCATAGTTCTAGAATAATTGGATACAATAAATCCACATTTCGTGCTAGGTGCTAAATACTACTCCCTTTAATCTGTATGCTTATTCTGTAGGAAAACCATTTTAAAAGCTAGCATAAAGGTTTGTAATAAAAAACCAATTATGCATTTGTCTGTTTTGAACTTTAATCAAAACTAATCTATTTTCTATAAATTGCAATAAAATTGTAAATATAGTCAATGCATTCTCATGATATAGACAATGTTTTATAAACAAAGATAAGAATTAAGGTGTGAAGTCTTTTAGTGATCATCTAAATTTGGCAGATTTGACCAAATAGTTTAATCTATAGGATTAAACATTTAGAAATCACCTATGTGAGGGTGAAGTAGAAGCTGCTTTAAGGAGAATGCTAGTTAAGGCCAATTATCTAAGCTCTCATAAAACTGGGAAACGTTCATGGCTGAAACAAATAAAACCATGAGAACCATAAATGATAAAAGACAGGTTGTGTGACATATTCTATCTAGGTATACATTAAATCTTGATGGTTCAAAGATATCAAATCTACTGATTGATCGAGTGCATTCGATGTATGTTGACTACGAAAAGTTTAAAGGAAAACCCACTTATCCGGATGCAATCAGTCTTTGCTTACTAATCATATACTTATTTGTAAGGTTTAATAAAGAGTATCCATTCTCCATTCATGTGGGGGATTCTTTGGTTCAATTGGTGGGATATAACCCTTCGAGGAAAAGACACACTACTTAGGAAAAGGGATGACTGTTCAGTCGGATGTGACTGATCAGAATAGACATATTATTTTGAAATAGATAGACATGACTATTTAAAAATGACATGACTGTTCCAAAATGATAAAACCTTTCATGAACCATTGATTCCTTTCTGAAGGGGCATTTGATGGTTATAAATACCTGAAATTTTTTCCTTTTTTGCATTGAAAAACACTCTTCTACTTCTAAAAACTCTTTGTGATCATCTTCCATTGAGTTTGTTCGAAGAATCAGAAGGTTTGAGGTACCGCTACATTCTGATTGTGAGCCATTTTATCTATGGAGGAAAAATTCTGCAACCTCGGGTACATGAGGAGAATTATTTCCTTAAGGACACTTCGTGAATTCGAAGGACTTGACTTACTATATCTCTTCTTTTTTCTTAATAAAATAACACACTTCCTTGATAGGTCATTTTTGATCTTGCGTTGAAGGTGTTGAAAAACTTCATACGTGTTCTTGAAAAGTCTTGAACCCGTGTTGAAGTTTAGTGAACTAACATAAAGATTTTGTGTACTCGAAAGAACATTTTCCACTTCTCCTTTTGCTTTTCACTCTTTTACTTTGTTAAACTTTTTCTTTCATTCACTTTTTTTTTCTATACAATAAAAATAATTGACATACTAAATATTTGTTCTCTTATTTTTTTTAAGTAATGGTTTAATATTCCTTTTGTCCTTCTTTTTCTCTAAATTACCTTTTGTCTTTCTTTTTCTCTAAATTAATTGTTAAATTAATTCCTTATACTCGTTTTTCTCCAATTCTAATAATTTTTTAATTTCCTTTTTCCATAATCTAATTCTATACACTGTGTTGGCTCCTTTTTATTACTGTTATTTTTTAATCTTATTCTTTTAATCTATAATAATTAAAAAGATAACTAATATAGTGTGTGTATTTATATATATATATACTTATTATATCAATTACACACACACACATGTATATATATATTATCAATTATTATTAAATAACTTATTTTAGAAAGTAGTTGAAGATAAAATATGTCTACCTTTTTTTATTATGCATATCAATCTCAGGTAGTGAAAAATCTGGGGCTTTATAACTTATTGAGGTGAATGCATTTTAATGAAAGGAAATGGAATATTGTAACACCCCAGGTTTGAAACTTTGAAATTCTCTCGATGTTGTGCTCACTACTCAGATTGCATCTCAGTTGACGAGTCGTGAAGACTCCTCATGAGTCGTAAGGTGCTAATTGTAGCTTGACCAATAAGTTTGTTCATGGTTTTTGTTGAGGCCATGATTTAGACCTCATGAGTCGTATGGTGAGGTCACGTGTCGTGATGAGGGACTCGTGACCAGATCAGTATAATGAACCAAACTTTCTGCCTAGACCACGAGTATTGAAGGTGACTCATGATCAGTCTTTACGAGTCATGAGGTGACCAGTAATAACTGGCGATAATTTTCTACACTTTTAATTAAGGGAACTTCTATCATTTCCTTCCTTTCTACACTTAAACTCCATGACCTAAATACCCTAAGGGACCTTATTTTTCATCATTTAACAAGTCATAAACAGTTTTTTCTCTAGGGACCGGTCATCTAGAGCTCCAAATTATGGGTTCTCTCCAATTTTTTTTTGTATTCTCAGGCATATATCACATCCCTAAAACTTATCTTATGAAAACATGTGTTAATTATGGTTTATATTATTTACTTGTTAGGTTTTAAATGATGAGCTTAGGGTTTTGAATGACTACTACTTGGTTGGTTTTTCCCATGGTTTTGAAGTTTGTTGTTAATACTTTATCTCATATTTTTAAAATGAATTTTGCATGGGTATATGAATTGGGATGGGGGTCCTAGATTCACCCAAATTGACTTGCTAAATTATGGGGGTCATAGATTTTCTCAAATAAATGGATTTTGATATTATAATTGGCAATAACCTTAACCCACCATTATAAAATTGGCTTTGAAACATGACTATATGCATAAATTAACCATCTTGAAATTATTTCATTGCATGAAATATGAACTGAATATAAATGGTTTTAATTTGGAGCTTGAGGTTTATGGATTCCCTTAAGTTCACGGATAATTGAAATGACATAACGAATTTAGCTTGCAAGCTTTTAATTAGTATGAAAATACCATTGATAATGCCTTAATGGATGATTCCATGGTTAAATGGAAGGGTTTGTGTTTAAATGTCTTAATTGGGCTTAATGAGGGTTGTGTAGCTCATCGTGTAAGATGGAGGTTGGGGAGGGACTAATACTGAAAACCATGTTTGCTAGCATAGGGGTCTTCATGGCCGTGGATTCCTTGGACTTTTCTTGGACTTCTATGGTCCGTGAAGCTAACACACACTAGGGCCCTCTAGGTAGGGGAATCTAGACCCATTTAGACCATGGGTGTTTTTATGACGGTTCAAACTGCATAGTCTAGGTTAATAATTTTAAATCTCATGCTAAACCTTGTTCCCTATCCCAACATATTATATATGTATGTATGCATGTATGTGAACATGTACATTGAGTTAATATTTATTTTTAAATGGCATTATTTTATTGCTATCATGAGTTACATGATAACGCTCACTCACAATCCTAGGACACCTTACTATTTCATAATATAGGGTCTCAGGATACCTCTTTAACCCCTATGCAATGTTAGGTGGATCATGGTTTGTTGGTTGGTCTGTGTTGAAGTGGTGATCCTCCAGTTTTTGGAAGGCTAGGCATTTCAGTGTTTTTCTTATGAGAGTTGCAATTCTATTATTTTTTTTCATATTTTGGACTGTTTTTTGGCCATGGTCGGGGCATGTCTTGATCTAGTTGATATTCGGACTGTTTAGAGGTTTTTTTGTACAATTGTGAATTAAGATATTTGTTTGGGGTCTTAGAACCTTTGTCTTAGTTGTTTATCTTCCATATGTTTACTTGAATTATTTTCCTTATTATACTATATCTTGATTGGATTGGACATATTATAGGGGTAGTCTCTGGCCCATGGTGGGTTTGAGATACCATCATGTCTAAGCTCGGGTTCCAGTCAATATAATCTTGGTATCAGAGCCTAGGTTAAGGGTCATTAGGTGTCCTCAAAGTCATGTCAAGTAGAGTCACTTTTATGTGAGTGTAGCGCACCACACTTATAGGGGAGAGGCTATAAGGCATTTAGGAATATTTTCCTTTCTTGTGTTCTATTTCGGGCTATAAAGTCTGGTGTCTTGAAAATTCCTCTAATCTCTACCTTACTAGTATTTCAGATCATGCATCCCAGAAGATCTAATGTTTGTAAAAACTCTGTCAGACTCTCTGTCCTACTTAAGGACTATGTGGATGGAACTTGACCTACTTATAGGGTGCAAACCTGGTCTATGGTCCCTGATTCTGATTGAACTGCCCCATGTGGAGTTCTATCGGTCCCCACTATCCCTCCACTGATCGATGATAGTCATGATCAGTCACCTTAAGAAGTCATATCCAACACGAAGTTTCATCATTCTATTTATCTGTTTACTTAGTTGATGACTTCCTAGTCTCGCCAGTCAGGTCAGGGGGTTCTGTTTATCCCTTTTTGGTGCTTATTTGAGTTGGTTAGTTCATGAGATTGAATCCCTCAATATTCACTAGATCTAATATTGAGGAGGATCATCAAGGTTCATTGATGATATGGAGAAAATCCTTAGGGTGATGCATGCTAATGATATAGAGGATGTGGAGTTTCTAGCATATCATTTGAAGGATGTTGGATATCGTGGTATGATAAGTGCGAGCAGTTGAGGGGAGATGATACTAAGAAGGGTTTGTGGAAGGCGTTCTCTGGTTACTTTCTTGATCATTTCTTTCCTTAGGAGTTGGGGAAAGCTAAGGCGGAGGAGTTTATAAATCAGAAGTAGGGTAGGATGAGTGTGAAAGAGTATGCTTTGAAATTTCATTAGTTGTCCCGCTATGCTGCTCAGTTAGTATATATCATGAGATTTTGAAATAGAAAATTTGTTTCTAGTTTGTCTCGTGACTTGGTATTGGAATGTAATGGAATTCAAGAGAGGGGATGAATTGAAAAATTCCTTTAAGTCGACTAATAAGCCTTCATAGTCGACTCAGCTGAAGATCCATATACTTAGCAGAACAGATTAGATTTAAGAGAATAAGCAAGTAAATAAGTAATTGAAATAAAGACACAAAGATTTATCCTGGTTTGGAACACCAATGTGGTGCCTATTTCCAATCTCCATGGGCTTTAAAGTTTCCTTAGATTTTTTCAAAGAGAATCAGAGTACAAGTGTAGTGAACAAGTTCTGAAGCTTATTTAGATCTTCAGATGTTGTGACATAACATCAATCGGTATAACTAAGTTGACTTGATCTTAATCTTCCATAACTATTGTAAACTAAGAAGTACAAATCTTTTTGGAGACTAAGATTCAGACATACTAATAATTTCCTTTGAAGTTGCATGAGTGCTTCGACCTTCAGTCTTTTCTTTTATACCCTTCGGATGCTTCTACTTATTTTTTCAGAAGGTAACCCAAGGGATTTTTTATCATTCTAGGATTTGAATTGATTTATTGATACAGGGAATTCACAATATGGTATGTCCATATCAGATATGTGCATACGTGGTGCAACATTCTTTTCACAACCATACATGTCCCTATCAAATATGCCCATGTAGAGGGTGTGATCTTCTTTTTTTTTTGATTTGTCATGAGAGACATTGTAGTGATTGATTAGTCAGTCATCTTCCTTATATTTGGTTATTGATAAGATCCATGATTGATGCTATTTCTAAGTTCAGAGTCGGCCCCGTTGTGACTGGATTCTTATTTCCTTTATGAGATATTCTTAAAGATCCTAGTTTGATTCCTTAGGGATCTTTTTGATACGACTGTATCTTTAGTGTATCATGAAAATATTTGTTTATTATATTGTCATTAATAAAACATACCATGAGAATATGAGGCTAGAAATCTCCCTTTTTTATAATGACAAACAATAAACATCAGTTGACTTGTTCCTGCAATCAAATTGCTCACCATTTCTTACTGGCTTTTTTTTTTTTATCTTGGAGACTCAGTTGAATCCCATACTCTTTGTACTCGACTTTCCCCCTGACTTGAAAGCCTTTGATATTTATGCATTCTCCCCTTTTTTGACATAATAAAAAAGAGCAACACAATAAACAAAAATACAGTCAATTAGAGATAGAAGACACATAACAGTTAAATAGTTAGGGTGACTACCAAAAAAGAATTACGGTCGATAGTGTTTTGAAAATCATTTAACAACCTAAAAGAAAAGGGACAAACCTCCTTTAGAATAGCAGTCATTATTTCAACACTTGGCAATAAAGTAGGTAAGAGTATTGTGCATCTAGTATCAGAAGAGCTCATAAGATTTATCAATATTTTTTGAAAAAGAGAAATAGGAATTTTAGACTGATATTAGAAGGTCGTTGTTTGAGGAGCTGTCTTCGAACTTGATATATTCTATGTGAGTAAACAACTTATTAAACAACTTGACGTCTTACTACTTGGATCATTAATAGTCAGCCACACCTTGCCTACATCAATGCTAGTGTCCTTTTCCACCTGTAGTAGCTTGGAAGTGGACTCCTAAAGCCGCATCATCCTTCCTCAATTGTCTTTAGTCAATCCTTGAGATCCTCTTGTTCCCCTAACACAGGAAGCATGGGGTTTGAGACTGATTTACTTACCTTAGGGAGATTTGATTTTTCCTTTGCAGAGTCCTTTTTTCACCATTCTTTGTGTACTAAGATACATCCCATACCGATGAAGGTCTTTGAATCATAAGTGGCAGAGAATTCTACCACTGGGTATGTAGATAGGTCAATGGAGTAATATGTGAGGATTCTGCTGATCAACAGTCCATAAGGCAGGCTAGCGGAGGCATGAGCATCTGCAACACTTTCAAGCATATATTCTCGAAACCCAACAACCCAATTTGTCTTGTAATTTTTCACCAAGAAGAATAAAAATAATATCATGATAGTTATATTTCTAAGAGAGGCTATTCTAGGAATCAAAGTGGTGGCGATGATATGAGCCATGATATGGTACCTAAAGTAGAGAGACAGAGAACAAAAGTTTGATAAAACTATGTCCGAGTCGTACACAACTTTTTTCTCTTCCTTAAAGCTAACTTCAAAATATTTGGGTATGGAGCCATTCATAAAAGAAATTACCATGGTGAATTATTTATCAAAACATTTTCAAATAGGAAATCATTGAGAATTATTCTTGTTCCAAGTAAACGAGTTTCCAGTTCATCACTGTCGGGAGAGATGCAGAGGTTTGGATAGAACATATGAACAAGGTCCTCATAAAATTCAAGTCCATAGAGATGAAAAACTAGAGATAGGTCTCAAATTTCACAAAGGAACTTGCGTTGTAATGTGCTTCCTTTAGTTGGCAGAGGTTGACTATTCGATCGAGCACGACTGAGCAATTTTTAAAAGTAGTAAAATTTTCTTTATATGAACAGTTCTAAAATTTATACATGTCCTCTGGTGGGAGAGGATCTAGAGGAGTTTAACGAGGTCTTTTGAATAATGCATTGGGGCTTAGGGCATAGGATTTTTTAGTGACAATTGAGTACCGAGAATGTGAAGAGGATTTATCAGAAGAGCTGAAGATGAGTACGGATCATGATTATCATAGTGATAGTGTGGGAGGGGTTTGGTTAGATTATCCATGGAATAAGTTCTGGTCATTTGAGAGAGAGAGAGTGTAGACAAGGGTTTTAAAAGGATAGAGAAGGAGATGAAAAGGTAGATACATGAAGAAGAGAGAAATGAATCTAGGGGAATATGAAATGATGTGAAGTAA
Organism: Capsicum annuum; assembly: GCF_002878395.1. NCBI lineage: Eukaryota > Viridiplantae > Streptophyta > Magnoliopsida > Solanales > Solanaceae > Capsicum > Capsicum annuum. The sequence continues at coordinate 24,992,123 of NC_061116.1, read as the reverse complement.
ATATAGGTGACTTACTAAAATAAAAGGAAGGTAGACGTGTGTTGGGAAGATAAAAGGATAAAGAAGCGGTAATTGAGGAGAGAGAGAGAAAAAAAGATGGCGTGAAAAGAGGTAAAAGTAATGATGATGTTGATTCTAAAAATGTTTACCAAAATTAAAAATTTTGAGTCAGTTAAAAAAATAATGATGCAAAATTTATCAAAAATAAAAATTACAAATCATTAATGCAGGTAATACCAAGCCTTTTTTGAAAGGAACAAAATCTTTCTTCTAAAAAGGGTTTAGTAAAAATGTTTGCCAGTTGATTTTCAGAATCAACAAATTCTAGGAATTTTTTTTCATTTTTTACATAAACTCAAATAAAATGATATTTAATGTCAATGTTCTTAGCTCCAGATTGATGAATAGTATATTTGGACAAACTAATAGCACTGATGTTGTCACACATTATAGGCACAGATTCAAATGACAAATTAAAATCAAGTAATTGATGCATAATCTGTATAATTTGAGTACCACAACTTCCGACGGCTATGTATTCAGCTTCAGTAGTTGATAGTGTGACTGAAGTTTACTTTTTGTTATGCTATGAAATCAGGGCATCACCTAGAATTTGATATAGTCCACCAGTGTTTTTTCTATCTTTTTTTTCACCTTCAAAGTCAGCATCAGAATATCTAATTAAGTCAAAATAAGAGGAACAAGGGTATCATTATCTAATATCTTGTATTTCGATGAGATATCAAATAATTCTTTTTGTGGCAATCAGATAAGACTCTTTGGGAGCCGACTAGAACCTTGTACACTTACACATTCTTAACATAATACTGGTTGACTGGCGATTAGGTAGAGGAGTGATCTAATCATTCCCTATATATTTTTCATAAATATCTTTTCCAGATGAGTTTCAATCAAGATTCGTGGAGGGGATCATTGGAGTTTCGTAGGCCTTTCCCATTTCCATATCAAACTTTTTGATAAGCTCCTTCATAAATTTGGATTGACTAATGAAAGTACCTTTTAGAGTTTTCTTGATTTGTAATCATAAGAAAAATGTGAGTTCTCATACGAGACTTATTTCAAACTCTTCTTTCATCAAATTTTCAAAATTCTCACACACGGAAACATTAGGACTACCAAAAAAAATATCATCAACATAAATTTGCACAGTGAGTAAATTAGAGTCAAGCTTCTGGGTGAAAAGAGTTTTATCAATTTTACCTCTTTAGAAATTATTATTAAACAAGAAAGTACTCAACCTTTCATATCAAGCTTTTGGAGATTATTTGAGAGAGTAGACTACTTTTGATAGTTTATAAACATGTTTTGGATAAGATAAATTTTCAATACAAGGAGGCTATTTTACAAATACTTCTTCATGAATAAACCCATTTAAAAAGGCACTTTTGACATCAATTTGATATAATTTAAAGAATTTGAAAGCAACAAAAGCTAAACGAATTTGAATCGACTCTAACCTTGCTACAAGAGCGAAGGTTTCATCATAATTAGTACCTTCGTGTTGAGAATAGCCTTGATTCACAAGTTTGGACTTGTTTATGATAAACTTACCTTCTTCATTCAATTTATTCTTGTAGACCCATCTGGTTCCAAATACTGAGCAATTCTTGGGTATTTCAACTTTATTTTAAACATGATTTTATTCAAATTGATCTAATTTCCTTCATGGCCTCAACCCAATACTCGTCTTTAAGAGCTTCATCAACTTTGTTGGGCTTGATTTAAGAAACAAAAGAAATAGATGCTTGCTTTCTTAATGAGGCTCTAGTCTACATCTTATCATTTAGGTTTCCAATGATAAATTCAGTTGGAAAGCTAGTATTGTGTCTCTATTCTCTTGGAACATTGTTTTTAGTTGTTTCATCAGCAGGAGCTGACTGTAGAAGGGCTATAGTCGAGTCATTGTTAGGTACCTCAGGAGTTGTGTTTGCTTTTATTCTTTATTATAGATCATTTACTTGCTCTACATCAATATTCAAACTCATAGGAGAGTGGTTCGATTTATTAAATACAATATCTATAATTCTTTAACACATAAAGTCCTTTTATTATAGGCTTTACAAGAACGACTAGTGGGAGATTATCCGAGGAAAATACCTTCATCACTTTGTGAGTCAAATTTTCCTAAATTATTCTTACCATTATTATGGATGAAGAATTTACATATAAAAGAATGAAAGGAGCTGATGTTGGGTTTTTTTCCTCTCCATAACTTATGAGGAGTTTTCTTTAGGATTGGTCTGATGAATTATATATTGAGAATGTAACATGTTATGATTACTTCCTGTGCCTAAAACTGAGCTAGTATATTATGTTCAAGAAGCATAGTTCTTGCAATTTTCTACAATGATCGATTCTTCTATTCCACCACACTATTTTGTTGGGGAGATTGAGGAGATGGAAAATTATGAGAGTATCCATTTTGAGCATAGTATTCCCCAAAGGCCTTATTTTCAAATTCTCTTACATGATCATTATGAACATAGGTATTAAAATGTTCTGTTACAAAAGATCTCAAAATTAGTGAATGTTTCATGCTTGTGAGCAACATTACCCAAGTAAAATAAGAATATTCATCAACAATAACAAATTATATCTTTTTCCACCAATACTTATGGTATAGGTGGGGCCAAATAAATCCATGTGGATTTTTTTGAAGGTGTTTGGTGGTAGTAAGAATGTCTTTGACTTTGAACGATTTCAGAGTCTTTTTAACAAGTTGGCAAGAATCACAGATGTGATCTTTCTCAAACTTGAGTTTTGGCAGACCTTCACCAGTTTGAGTCTAGAAAGTTTTTTAATGACATGCATACTAGCATGTCCAAGCTTTATCTGCCATAATCAATTATCATTGGTTTACACAGTGATACAAGTTAGAGTAGCACAGTTAGGATTATTAAGAACATAAATATTGTCAATACATTCATCGATAAGAGATATGTATCTCTTTTTATGTTTGATGGGGCAAATCTTTGCTTTGAAGTAGATTCTAAATCCTACATCACACAGTTAACTGATGCTGAACAGGTTGTATTTGAGTCCACCCATGAGATATAATTTAATTAGTTTAAAGAAGGAGTTAAGCTTCACTAGGCTTACTCCAATACATCACCTTTAGCATTTTTACCAAATCTAACTAATCCTTATTCTATAATCTTTAGAGAGAAATTTTTTTTCTTTCTTTATGGTCATATTTCTGGAATATTTGATATCGCTGACCCACATTTCTTTCCTATAGTTTTTGCAGATATGTCCCTCTAAAATAAGATAATTAAATTTTAGGTACCAAAGTAGTCTTGGATCCTTGAGGGTTAGATTTGTTTCCTTTGGGTATCCAAACCCACACACCTTTATATTTTTATTTATTGTTGTGTGATTTTTGTACTTTTTACCACAAGTGTAGAGGATTGGTTTTTGAAAAGAAAAAAAGGTGTTAGCTGACTGAAATGAACTTGATGAGGAACTTGATTTTGTTTCAAAAGAGTTAGAGCTTATGGAACTATGACTTGGTGATTTTTTAATGCTATTTAATTGTATTTTCACATCATCAAGTTCTTCTTGGAGCAAGTCAGTTTTGATTTATCATGCTTCAAGTTTGATTTGCCAATTCTTATTCAAGCTTTCATTTTAATCAAGATTTATAGGTTTTATTTTCTTGTGAAAGTTTATTGTATTCATCAATAACCTTTTAAATCTCATCAGTAATCATATCAAGATTTGTTTGAAGAATGTAGTAATTATGACGACTGTAGAGTTTTACTTCGCTTGATTCACCTTTTGCCATAAAGCACATGTTTGGTGCTTTTATTTCTTCTTTTGTTTCATCTTTATCACTTCATGCCCAAAATTTTTTGTTTCTTCGGGATGATTTTCTTTTCAACTCCAAACAATTTTGTTTAATGTGACCGGGATTTCCATGGTAATATCAACAATAATCATTCCCTGTGAATTTGATATTTGTGAACCCCTGTGGTCTTTATTTCCTTTGTTTTAAGACCTGCCTTACTCCATAATTTATAAGTGTCATACCCTCATTGTTGTCTTCTTCCAGGGATTCTTTTTCTGTAGTTGTTAAAGAATTGAAGGCCACTCGTTTATTTTTTTCCTCCTTATTATACCCGTTGATATAGTTTTGTTCATGGGCAATGAGATTACCTCATAGTTCATCGTAGGTCATATTATGGAGATCTCCATATTCTAGAATGGCAACTTTGGTCTCCCATGCTTTTGGAAGGCTTCTCACAAGATTTTGAACTTACATACTATGTGGATATATCATCCCTAATGACTTCTATTCACAAACAATATTACTGAATCTAGTAAACATTGATTCTATTTTTCATTGTCTTCTATCTTGAAGAGAATGTACTTATTAACCAGATCACTAATTTTTGCCTTTGACTTTGGCTGTTCCTTCGTAAGTTACTTATAATTTGTCCTGCACTTCCTTTGTGGTTTCATAGGTTGATATCTTGTCATATTATTCACTGCTAACTGCATAAAGAAGTAAACTTATAGCTCTTGCATTAGTTTGAATTACCTCTTGTTGTTCTTTGGTGACTTAAAATTTTTTAAGGTCTTCCACGTCAGTACTACTTCATTTGTTGTCCATCTATTTCTTTGTGTCCTCAAATGGGATTTGGTACCTTCTTAATGACAACTCACGCCTAGAAATCATTTGATTGAAAAAAGATTTTGAATCTATTATTCCAATAGGAGTAGTGTTGTCCATTGAAATGGGGTGGTCTTATGCATGAGTGACCATCTTGAAGAAGAGCTCCTAGAATTTGAAAGTTTGGCATTGGATCATTGCTCACATACAGTTAAGCAAAACTTTTAATGAGACTGTCTCTGATACCAATTGAAATTCAAGATCGGGGTGAATTTAAAAAAATCCTTTGAGTCAAATCACCTGAAGATCAACATATTAAACCAAACAAATTTTATTGATGAGAATAAGCAAGTAAATAAGTAATTGAAACAAAGACACAAATATTTATCTTGGTTCAAAACACCAATGTGGTGCCTACTTTCAGTCCCCCTTGGTTTCAATGTTTCCTTAGATCTTTTCAAAGAGAATAAGAGTACAGGTGTAGCGAAAAAGTTCTGAAACTTATTTTGATTTTCATTTTTTATGACACAACCTTAATTGATATGACTAATTTAACTTGATCTTACTCTTGTGTAACTATTGTAAACTAAGATGTACAAAGATGTATGGATACTAAGATTGAGACCCAATAAGAATTTCCTTTTAAGTTGCGTGAGTGCATTGACTTTCAGTCTTTTTTTTATAACTTTCATCTTCATCAACTTCTTTTCTTCATAAGAAAACCCCAGGGATTTCTTCTCCATTAAGGATTTGAATTGATTCCTTGATTGAGGGATTGCACCAGATGGTATGTCCAGATTAGATATGCCCATATGTAGAGCAACCTTTTTTTCACAACCATACATATCAATATCATCTAGGTAGAGGGTTTGGTTTTCTTTTTCTTTTGCTTTGATGTGAGAGACATTGTAGTGATTAATTCATCAGTCATCTGCCTTATATTTTGTGATTGATATGATCTATGATAGATTCTATTGCCAAGTTCAGCATCAACTCCTTTGTGAGTGGATGCTTATTTTCTTTGCAAGATATTCTTAAAAATCCTAGGTTGATTCCTTAGGGATCTTTTTGATGAGACTGTATCTTCAGTGTATCTTGTAGGATATTTATTTATTAGTTTGTTGTTATTAAAACATGCTGTGAAAATATGGGGCTAATATATAAGTCTACAATGTTGAAAAGTGATATGGATTTCTCTAGACTTGTGGTCAATATGCAATACGTTGAGGGGGAAAAGAAGAAAAAGGCAAAGATGGGATAGAGGAAGAATATTAGAGCAGGGTGGATGAAACTCCTCAGACTTTGCCTTTGAAAATTTCCTACTCTTTAGGCTCTCTTCCCTTCTTACGACTCACATCAAGAGTAGTATGGGGTGGTTACGGGTCAGATAACCCTAGTCGTAAGTTAACTAGTGTGTTATTGGCCAAGGTTTTTCCTAATTACGAGAGACTCCTAACGAGTGGTATGATAATGTGATAAGTTATTTGGGTCTAATTGTATGTTGTCTAGTGTCCAAGCCCTTGGCATTATGTGATGGTCACGACTAGACCATTCGAGTCGTATGGTCTCGTGCCGAGTACGACTAGGAAGTCTTAAGTTGCACAGTGTATGGTATCCAAGTCTCTATCTTGGTGACAACTCAAGTTAGGGGTACTTTGGAGATTTCCCACCCTAAGACCTTAAGAACCTATGTCTTATTACACCTTTTGGTATTCATTATACCCTTTAGAAGTTCAAACAATCTATAAAACCTCTTAAGTAAGATTGGGTTAGGGTTTCTACAAAGTGGTCATCTAACTACTTAAAGGCCAAAGTCTCTCTATGAATCTTTATAACTCAGACATGTGTCTCTTTCTTCATTGTTAGTTCACTAAAATCATATGTTTAAAATAATTTTCATGAATCATTAATGGGGGTTTTAAAAACCAAGGATGAGGGTTTGAATGAATATTATTGTGTACTGCTTTCTCATGATTTAATTTATGATTATGCATGTTTTTATAATAGTTCTGTGTATGTGGGTGCATGGGAATTATGGTTTAACTAAAGGGTTATGTTTAACCCTAAATATAATGGTTTTTTGTTTTGATAATAACATGCCCTCAACTTATTTGTTATATTGTTAGTGAGAATGATATTGTCATATGTTAAATTGTGTTTTGAACTAAGGCATTGGCCTAAGAAAGTTAATGATTGGTAAATGGTTTTATGAAGGCCTTGTAGCCATAATTGATTTGAAACACTAAATATGTTTGAGTCCCTAAACATTGAATTGAATTAATGTCTTTGTTTAGATAATTATTTGAGTCCCATGTTGATTAATAGTTGTTATGGCATATCGTACGCTTGTAAGTGGGGTTGGTATGACGATATCAACAGGATGCCTTTGGTAAGTAATTGTATTAATAGTTATGACTATGTAATGAAAATTTTAATTGGTCTTTAAAGAAGGATGTGTAGTTGGGCGATGAAAATGGAGTCTGAAAGACTAACACTGGAAATCGCTCTAGCCGATGCGGGTGTCTATATGACCAATAGGTTCCGGTCCCCTGAATAAATAAATGAATGGGAGGTTTGAGTCCTCCATATTGTATATAATAGTGCTTAAGTCACCTTGACTATGTTGGGTTATTCGAACCCGTTATGAAAGGCATAAATGGATATGAATATTCACTTATTTGTGCGGCTACACGCATTAGGGCCATTCCAGCTAGAGTAGTGCATGACCCATATAGCCCGTGGGTGCCTTCTTATATGACGATTATGCTACAGAACCCAGGATGAAGTTTTTAAAGTCCATACTCAGCCTTGTTCCCCACCCCAACATGTGATGTTTTATATATATACATACATATACATATATATAGACATATACATATATATATACATATATATATATATATACATACATAAATACATATATATATACATACATAAATACATATATATATACATACATATATATATATGTATATATTTCGTATGATATCATGCTTTGGATGTTGTACTAGTTTTGAATAGTTCTCATGGCATTATTTTATTCCTTATCACTAATTTTTATGCCAGCGCTCCAACCGCTAACCATCACCGAATGCTGTATCCCCACACGATGCACGTACAAGATGAGTCTTAGTACTACATTCAACCCGCTGTCAAATAGGTAAGAACAAAGGACCATTCAGACTTTGAAAGATATATTGCGAGCCTGTGTAATTGACTTTGTTGGTAGTTGGTTTGACCATTTTCCTCTCATTAAATTTTCCTATAGTAAAAGTTACCATTTTAGCATGGATATGGCCCCATTCGAGGAATTGTATGGTAGGATGTGTTGATCTTTTATTGGGTTGTTCAACATTAATTAAGCAGAAATGTTTGTCCCAGCTTTTCTTAACCAAGCTATGGATAAGGTGAAGGTGATTCAGGATACCCTTAAGACCACCAAAAGTTGCCAAAAGTACTATATAAACATAAAATGAAGGGACTTGGAATTTGAGGTGTCGATTGTGTATTCTTAAAGGTATCTCCCATGAAGGGAGTAATGCAGTTTAGGAAGTAGGAAAGCTCAGTCCCCAATATGTTGGACCATACTTGGTATTGAGAAGGCTTGGTAATGTTGCATATGAAATAGAATTTCCTTTTAGCATGAGTTCCATTCATTCGGTATTCCATATGTCCATGTTGCATATATGCGTAGGTGACCCTTCATTGGTTGTTCCCTTAGAGATCATTGATATTTCTAATTCTTTGTCCTATGAGGAGATCCCAATAATGATCTTAGATCGGCAAGTTCATCAGTTATAGACGAAAAATGTGGCTTCGATAAAGGTTCTGTAACAAAACAAAGAGTTTGAAGAAGCTACTTGGTAAGATGAGGAGGACATGAAATCAAAGTATCCATTTATATTCCCTATTTTGGAAAATCGTGCTGAAGGAATGTGTTATTTTCAACATCTTTATTTTCTGTCTTTGATAAACGATAGATTGATTTTCTTGGCATCTTTGTTTTATAACTTAGTTAAAGGTAAGAGTAGAGATTTTTTGGGTTTAACTGTTCTAGTCAATGCCTTGTTCCTTCATTCAAGGATGAATAATCCTAAGAGGGGATACTAAAATACCCCAGACTTTGGCCTTTGCAAATTTCCTGAGCTTTAGAATCTCTGCCATTCTTATGACTTACACCATAAGTCGTACGGTTTGGTTACGGGTCAAGTGACAAAAGTCATAAGTTAACTAGTGTGCTATTGGCTAAGTTCTACCCTAGTTATAAGAGACTCCTCATGTATCATAAAATAATATGATGAGTCGTTAGGGTCCAGTCGTATATTTTCCAGTGTCCAAGCCCTTGGCATTCTGTGATAGTAACAAATAGACCATACGAGTCATATGGTCTATTGACGAGTAGGACTAGGAAGTCATAAGTTGGAAAGTGTATGGTCTCTAATTCTCTGTCTTGGTGGCGACTCAATGGTACAATTCATAAGTTGTGGTGACGAGTCAATGGCTTGACTCATAACCAAAGGAGAGACTTTATAGCTTTAAGTTGGGGGTACTTTGGACATTTCCAACCCCAAGACCTTAAGACCCCTAGTCTTATAACACCTTTTGGTCATTCATTATGCCCTTTACAAGATTAAACATATTTGAAATTCTCTCTAAAACTTCTCAAGCAAGATTGAGCTAGGGTTTCTTCAAAGTGATCATATAAGTGCTTAAGGACCAAATTCTCTTTGTGAATCTTCATAACTCAGGCATGTGACTCTTCCTTCATTGTTAGTTCGCTACAATTATATGTCTAAGACATTGTCCATCAGTCATTAATGGTGGTTTTGAAAGTGAAGGTTGAGGGTTTTAATGAATATTGATGGGTGTTTCTTTCTCATGATTTAATTGATGATTATACATGTTTTGATAATGATTATGCACATGTGGGTGCATGGGAATTGTGGTTTAATAAAGGGTCATGTTTAACCCTAAATATAATGGTTTTTGGTTTTGATAATGGTATGCCCTCAACCTGTTTGTGAAATTATTAATGAGAATGAACTAAGGCATTGGCCTAAGAATTTTAATGATTGGTAAATAGTTTTATGAAAGGAATTTTTGTCCATTAATTAATTTGAAATACTAAATAGGTTCGATTCCCTAAACATTGAGCTGAATTCATGTCTTTGTTTAGATAATGGATTCGAGTCCTAAGTTGATTAATAATGGTTATGTCATGTTGTACGGATGCAAGTAGGGTTGGTATAATGATACCAACGGGATGCCTTTGGTAAGTAATTGGATTAATGGTTGTGTATGTTTAATGAATGTTTTAATTGGGATTTTGAGTGGGATGTGTAGCCAGGCCGTGAAAGTTGTGTTTAAAAGTCTAATATTAGAAATTAGGCTAGCCGATGTGGGTGTCTATATGACCGGAAGGTTCGAGTCCCCCCAATAAATATATGAATGGAAGGTTCGAATCCTCCATATTATATACATTGGTTCATAAGTCACCTTGATAATTCTAGGAGGTTCGAGCACCCTATGAAATGTATAAACAGATATGGATATTCTCTAAATTGTATGGCTACACGTACTGGGTCCCCTCCATCTAGGGAAGAGCTGGGGCTATGTATCCCATGGGTTCTTTGTTATATGACGGTTATGCTACATAGCCCAGGTTAAAGTTTTCAAAGTTCATGCTAAGCCTTGTTTCCCACCCCGGCATGTGATGTTATATTTAAATATATGTATATGTATTTCACATGTTATCATGCTTTGGATGTTGTACTAGTTTTGAACTATTTTCATGGCCATATTTTATTCCTCTATCTTTGAGTTACATGCTAGTGATCCAACCACTAACTATCTCCAGATACAGATGCTGTATCCCCACATGATGCTGGCACTAGAACTTCTTCTACTTTTCTTGTGCAGTGATAAAGTGTTCCAAGTTAGTTTGCGACAATTGACACTGCAGTAGTGAGCTTTCATACTTTGGAAGGCATATTTTATGGTCCTTATTTCCCATATCTTAGACCTTGTTTAGACTTTATTTTTGCTACTATTGGGGGCATGTCCTGATGTTTTATTAATTTCATTTTTATAGAGGCTTTGTTGGATTACTATGGACTTGGGTGGTTTGGTTGATTGTTTCGGTGACAATTTCATTGTTGTCAATATAATGAGGGGAGGAATCAGTGCGATAATTGTTGTTAGTAGTGCTATACGTAGTGACATTATTCGACAACTAGAGTTTCCATGGGAAATTATAAGGTCCCATTTGGTACTTCTTTAGTTCCTACACCAAAGGGTGCTATTTGCGTATCAGTACTAGCCAAAATCATCTTTACACTCTGCCTCTAGGAATTCAAGACATCTCCTAATGTGTTTGCTAGTACATTACAACTCTTCTCTTATGATTTGTGTTATTTGCTTGACCTGGGGTCTATCTTTTCTTCGGTGACCCCTTATGTACAAATATTTCAGTTTTATTCCTGAGACTATTCCCGATCCTTTCTTTCTATCTACCTTAATGTTTGATTCTATTATGGTTAGAAAGGTATTAAGGGGCTATGCGGTATCCGTCTTTCATAGAGAGACCTTGGTTGATGTGATAGAGTTAGACCTAGTGGGCTTTTATATTATCTTGGGGATTAATTGGCTTTATTTATTCCATGCTTCCTTTTATTCTGCGACCTATAAGGCCAGTCTCTAATTCCCTAATAAATCGGTAATCGAATGGGAGGGAAGTTCCTTAGTGCCTAAAGGGAGGTTTATTTCCTATCTTAGAGCTTGTAAGTTGATTTCCAAGGAGTGTCTTTATCATTTGGTCTGGGTTAAAGATTCTAGCTCTGAGTATTTCCTGAGGATCATCACATGATTTCTTCTAATAGTGATATAGACTTTGGGATTAATCTTCTACTGAATACCCATCCTATGTCTATTCCTCCTTATAGAATGGCTCCGATTGAGTTAAAAAAGCTAACGGAGCAATTAAAAAATCTACTTGATAAGGGTTTCATTCATCCCAGCTTGTATTCGTAGGGTGCTACTATTTTTTTGTGTGTAAGAAAAATGGGTCTCTTTGGATGTGTATAGATTATCAGCAGTTAAATAAGGTGATGATAAAGACTAAGTATTCCCTTCCTAGGATTGATGATCTTTTTGACCAGCTCCAGGGTTCTAGATGATTCTCTAAGATTAATCTTCGCTCTGTTTATTATAAGTTAAATATTTGGGAGGTTGATATTCCTAAGACTGCTTTCCGAACCCGTATGTTCACTATGATTTTTTGAAGGTGTGATTTGTATTGTTTAATACTCCGGCTGCTTTCATGAGTCTTATGAATCAAGTTTTCAGGTTGTTCTTCGAGTTGTTTGTAATTGTATTCAAGAGTGAGTAGGATCATGTCAATCACCTCTCAATTGTGTTGAAGGATATTAAGGATCACCAATCTTATGCTAAATTCTCTAACTATGAGTTTTGTCTTAATGCCGTAATTTTCCTTAGTCATATTGTATCTAGTGAAGGGAGCAAAGTAGATCCATAAAAAGTTGAGACGATAAAGAGGTGGGATATAACCATGACTCCAACTGATATTCATAGCTTTTAGTCTTGGCTAGGTATTATAGGAGGTTTGTAGAGAGTTTTTCTTTTATTGCTGCTCCATTGACTAGGTTTACTCAGAAAAAGGTATAATTCTTATGGTCTGATGCATATGAGGGCAACTTTGAGAAGTTGAACGATAAATTGACTACCACAATAGTTTTCACCCTGCCCGAGGGTGCTAATGGGTTCGTTGTTTATTATAATGCATCTCGTATAGGATTGGGTTGTGTTTTGATGCGGCATAGGAAGATTGTGCTTTTTACTTCTAGGCAACTTAATTTTCATGAGACGATTTAGCCAACTCATGATTGTGTCTTCCACAATTACTCCTCCTCTTTTTTTGGGCTTTAAGGAGGAGGAGTAATTGTGGAAGAAGTGGTTAAATCATCTCTTAGTGATGAGGTGAAGGGGAAGCAAACTTTAGATCCCTTTCTTATGCAAATTAAGGGTGATGTGGGTCAACAAAAAGTTATGTCCTTTGAGATTGGTGGTGATGGTATCCTAAAGCAACAAGGTAGGTTATGTGTTCCTGACATTGATGGGTGAGAGAATTTTGATTGAGGCTCATGAGTTGAGGTACATGGTTTATCCGGGATGGATAAATATATATCATAATTTGTAGGAGATTTATTGGTGGAACAATATGAAGAGAGATGTGGGTAACTTTGTGGCTAAGTGTATGGTGTCAACAAGTGAAGGTTGAGCACTTGAGGCCTAGTGACATGCCTCAAGATATTAAGTTTCCCATGTTGAAATGGGACATGATCAATATGAATTTTTTTACGGGTCTTCCGTGGTATCATAATGATTATGATTCGATTTGGGTCAATGGATAGATGACTAAGTAGGTTCACTTGTTGCCTTTGAGGACTACCTACTTTGGTGAAGACTGCCAGTTGCTTAACAATGAGATAGTTATATTGCACGGTTCTCCGATTTCTATTGTTTCAAATTGAGGTACATAATTTTCTTCTCGGTTTTGGCATTTGTATAAGAAAGGTTTAGGGACTAAGGTGAACCTTAGCACCAGGTTTTTCCCTCAATAGGATGGACAAGTTGAATCAACTATTCTGACCTTTGAGAATATGCTAAGGGCTTGGATGATTGATTTTTGAGGAAATTGGGTTGATCACTTTCCTCTCATTGAGTTTGCATATATTAATAGTTATCACTCTATTATTCGGATGACTCCTTTTAATGCTCTTTATAGTATAAGGTGTAGGTATCCCATTAGGTGGTTTGAGGTTGGTGAGATTAGGTTGTTTGGTCCTGACTTATTTTACCAAGCAATGGAGAAAGTTAAGTAATTAGAGAGAGACTTAATATACCCTAAAGTTTCAAAAAGTCCAATGTGGTTGTGAGACGGAAGGAGTTAGAGTCTGATGTTGGAAATTGGGTATTCTTCAAAGTTTCTCCTCTGAAGGGAGTGAAGAGATTTGATAAGAAGGGGAAGATCAGTCCCTATTATATGAGTCTGTATTTGATTTTGAAGATAGTGGGGAATATTTCTTATGAATTGGTATTGTATACGAGTTAGGGTTTTATTCATTCGATTTTCCATGCGTCGATATTGAAAAAGTGCGTCGGTGACCCTACTTTGATTATCCCTTTTGAGGGTGTTGGTTTTTTGGATTTCGTATCCTATGAGGAAGTTCCAATTAATATTTTGGATAGCCGAGTTCGTAGGTGTCACGACCCAAACCGGGGCCCTGGCCGTGAGGAGCATTCTGAACCATGAAGGCTCGTAACACCCTTATCTATCTGGTAATCATGCACATAATTCATATAATAATAAGACATGTGGAAGATACACAATATTACAGAAAACATGGTCATAAATCAAATGAAATCAATAAAGTGGAAATAATGTCCCACAACATCTATCGACATCTGAACAACCGTCTGCGAAATTTCTAATACATGACTGAAACAAATTACTATCTGAAAACTGGGACAAGGCCCCCAGTAGACCCAAAACTACTAAATGATAAATGAACTGAAAGACATCAGGCCTTCTGAAATATAGAAGGCTCACCACTTGATTCTGCAAATCTGTCGGAAGAGATCTACTAGTTATCTGGACCCCTAAACTATGCCTCCAAACCTGAGAGGGAAGGGGGTCAATACAAAAGTACTGGTACGCAGAGAAATCAAAAACAAAATATAATATTTTTTTCCAAATATAGGTGAGAACCATTATAAAGCAGTTTCATATCAAATCATTTGAAAACACATGGATATAATGTAATAGTTTTCAATAACAATGTAATGCAGCTAAGCTAGGTGGAATACCCTACATATAACATCTACACCAACTGTCAAATCTTGGTTGCCGCCGAGATTAGAGTGTAAGTGAGGTGAAGACACTCAAGATCACACAACACGGTTTCTCGACCCAATAAAGTATAGTAGTTCCCAAGATCACTTAGCCTGGGCTCCTAACCATAGTCCCAATTTGGGAATGACATAAAGTCAAGTACACAAGATCACTTAGCCTGGTACCGAATCCCCATGTCGGTAAACACGGTTTTCAGCGATGAGCTCTTACACTCAAATACCTTCTTCGGGAATCCACCTATCTTATGTAAAATCAATGCATCAAACTCCATTTAATTCAATCACATAGCTTATTCTGTAGGGTATCGTCATACCCGACTTGCAAGCCATCAATATCACATCATTCTTTCATGCAACCGTTATATTCATCATATTTCAACATAACAACCCTCTCATTACAAGTGAAAACCATGACCATTTTCAAAATATTTCATGTCACGTTTGTCACAATGATTTCAAACATTTCACATCATATGAGAATTTAAAACAAGATCATATAAAGGGAGGGATTTCATATAATTCATGCTCTCAAGTTAACATCTTTTTGGAATACATGCATATACATATATCATATATCAAACCACTTTGGGAATAGGCCTAAAGACCAAATCAATATCATAAAATGTTTAAAATGGAATTATATTCATAATTTCAAAACCCCCATTTTTAAAACATGAATTTTTAAGCCCATGAGATTTTTGAGATAACCCCATGTACCTCTATATGCGAAGATCATAGGTGCTTCTTGGAGCCTACGTTCTGGGGATTCCAAATATACAATTAGTTTCAAAAACCCACGGTTGAATCTTTAGTTTCTTGGGTTTTTATTTTGAAACACTAAGGAGAGTTCTTGAGCAATTTTGATGAATGAAGGTGTATTTGGGGTATTTGGGAACTGAATTTCATTTATATGGCTAAATAAGGGTGGGAAAAGGACCATTTTGCCACAAAAATGGAGTGTTTAAGTCACTTGAGTAATAATATATGCTGCGCACACCTTATCACATAATATAGGTTGTGCGGCACACTCTTTATCACACACATTAGGTTGTACGTCGCACACCTTATGGCATAAGTTAGGGTGTGTGTCACACACCTTATGCTGCACGATACACTACACTTTCCAATGCCATAACTTCTTCCTCGGGTGTCGGATTTTTGCGAAATTAGTATCGTTGGAAATATAATTCGAATACCTTTCATTTGATATATAGTAGGAATTATAATTAAATATATACAAAGATTAATGGTCGATTGAATTTGACCTAAGTTTCAACGCTCACTAAAATTCGAACGATAGGAAAACTTTCAACTTGTCCTTGAGCTTGGGGACCTCTATGATCTCAATTCATTCTCAAATAGGTTTTCACACTACATAATTTATTCACAAACTAAACTTGAATTGGATTTATGGCTTTTGGAACCTTTACGTGAAGGAAATTATGATTTTCATTCTCGTCTGAAATGTGGGGTGTTACATTATCTTCCCCTTGGGATCATTCGTCCCCGAATGATGGGTAGGAACTTGTTGAATTTTAAAGTGATGGAATAACGCGGACATGATGTGCCTTCTAAGAAAGGACATAGCTGATTTGAAATATTTAAACTTCTATGATGAAACTAAATTCTGAGATGACTTGACTTTTCTTGCTTCAAGAAGCTGATTAGTGCTGAAAATTTAGGATTCCCTTGAAATATTCATGATCCAATCATACATATTAAAATTAGGAAGTGATGACTTATGCAAGTATGAATCATAAGACATCAAAACTTAGATCGTACAAGGGTATTACACTATCTAAGCTGAAATACTTGAAAAATTTTCAGATTATACGCTGAACTCTTATGCACCGAGTCATGAATAGATAGCTGAATCCGAAACATGATGCATGGAATGAACTGAACTCACAATTTATATGGATTGAATAGATTATCTCTTGGGAATGGCCATACACATGAGACTTCGGATAGTAGGACTGGGGGAAAAGGTGGAAAAACCATAGTAACTTGTCTACCCGACTGTTAAACTAAATTGCAGGCTGAATTATACCAGACACTTATGTTCGACTTGAGTATCTCTTCAACACTCTCTCTAAAGAAGTTCTAGCAGTAATAGGAAGCCACAAATCTTGGGTATGGATTACATAAGACATTCAACTGAGGGAAATCACAACATTTACACTACTCTGCAGTTTGGAATATAGACATATAACTAATAAATTAGGATAGAGTTTCCAGGACTTAATCAATGCGACTTCTTACTTTAAAGATTATCACACTCCTCGAATACTCTCTTAACTGTACTATTACCCGTAGATGCCATATTCATTCGATCCAACTTACTTGTTCTCGTATTTCCATTTATAAATCTTTCTACTAATGTCTATAGTAACTTAAATCCTCTTCACTGTGATCACGCCTAACTCCAACTCCCAAAATACTACATGCCACTCCACGATACAAGTCTAAACAATAAGATTCCACCTTCTATATCTCTTAAAAGATCACACCCTAAACCTATCATGCCTTACCACTTCAATGGCTAACTCTGAACTATTACTACGAAGTCACTAGCGCATATAGCGTTCCTTAACAAAACTTCCAACATGTCATTCAAGCCTGTCTCTATAACCACATATGAACTTCAAAGTAAACACTCATAAAGACACACTTCACATATTCTACTAACCATCTATCGATATAGCTCCCACACTCTACCCCAAGAACATACACACACACCCCTTTCAGCTAACCATCACATGCATCAAAGACTTGGCCCCAACCTTACTTCGCACTTATGGCCTTATCTAAAATAAGCATACTATGATCTTCCACCAATTAGAAACATTTACTCATCACCACTACCATCACATCAAGAGGAGTCACTAAAGATTAGAACATAAGATCTTGAAGCACGGAAGGATGTTATATGAAAATTGACAAATAACTGAGGCCTGGGGAATAGCAAATCAACATCCGGGATTTATCAAAGAAAAAAAAATCTGAATTGGGGCATACATAGCTATGAACTATATTCCACCTATCGTAAAGAGTATAGCATGAATTATGTGAACTGAGCACACTATAAAGCATGAATACATGATTCATGAGCTGCATGACCTCAATTTAGAGTTCATAACATATGGAATGTGATTCCGACGGCTGAATGAACTGAAGTTCCTCATTTAGGAATCTGGAAGAGCACGTGATTTTCTATCATATACATGAACATGAACTATGATTGTTGAACTGAAATGTGAGGTATGAGAAGGTATTAGGATATCTGAAAAATACTGAGACCGGAATGGGTTGAGCCTTACTCTTCCCTTCTGATGTTCTATGTCATACTGACATCACTACTTGAATCTGAAAGCCTGACTTGGTTATTCTCTCTATCATTTCCCCATTAGCTTCAAGCCATCATATTATGTTTGGGAGATTCCTTACTAGACTCTAAACTAAAGTACACTCACTGCACTCTGGGGTCTGGAAAACTACTATACACACATATCATGGCACTTACCCCGAATGACTACACCTGAAAGTGGAAAACCCACTGCTAATACTACCTTCTGAGATACACATTATCATTCTATAGATCTAGTAGTCATAATATAATACTTGCATACTTACTAACTTCGAGTCTTCATGGGTATCCCCATAGTTGGAGTGCACACCCTCTAGTGCTTTAACTCTTATTTCTATTAGTTCAACCTTCAAAAACTCAAAATTAGAATCTAGCACTCAACATGGATATCACCAAACCTTCAATGAATCATACTACTTCCAATATAGCCTACCAATATCGCGACTTTAAACTTACATCTCTCTACTATGAGAATCCAGATCATATAAAAAGGCTCAACACTATTAATCAAAACTCTTTAATTGGCTATTTAGAACACCATATACCATCTAACTAGTCTTTCTCCACCTAGCAACTCAATGGTACCACTCGTCACACAAAACGTGTAATAGTTTTAGAAAATACCGCAACCTCAGATCACCTTGGGAATACTTCTACATTATATATGCAACATCATACTTCACTACGAATCAAATAAACTTAAGCTCTTGCATATACCGTTCAAGCCTATTAGCTTACTTCCATAAAACTAGTATCATTAACCAAGAAATCATCACATCCACCTTCATGGACACCAATTGTTCAAAACTTAATGTCTAGTGCTAAACATGATTTTACAACCCAACCTTACGCATGATTCTCACTTGGATACCATGAAATAGACATCAATAAATAGTAGTACACTAGAACTTCCAAACAATAAATAATTGTTCTTGACCTTACGGTCTTCCTTATCATAATTCATTAGTATGTACTATTTTAACACATTAAGCCTACTAATTTTTTTCCCACAAAACATACATCATTAATATCATGCCACTATTTTTACCACCATATTCTACATTAAATTCAAGCATATAGTCCTATACCAATCATCTATCACTACTAAAAAATGCAACATAATATGCTAGTCCATAAAATTTGGGACATACTATAAAAACGCCTAAAAAATCACTACATACCTTCTTACAAGTAGTACTAGTTTACAATTACCAACAAAAAGAAGGTCAAGGGGTAAAGTTACATAATAGACATGATCAACCTTAATCTTATATTATAACCCCATACAATCTTTTCTACTCATACAGATTTCTTACCTCATACTTACTTACCCAAACATACATTTAGACTACCTTCAAATTCCACAAATAACCATGAGTCTATACTTACAACTTACTGGCTAATATAGCCATTTTCACACTTCAAGCAATCAACAAATCACCCTAACTAAAAACTCCTTTCTACCTTTTACTAAACTAACACACAAGGACGAATCACCTCTTTACCAACTCAATCTCATGCAAACAAATTCAGCTATATATGTATTAAACCAACTACAGAACAACAAGTTGGATAACAAGTTGCTAGTGAATCGAAATAGGCCTCACACGGCTTCACTAGACTTTGATTTTGTACTTTGAACAAGAAAATAAGATGAATGACAAGTCAACTATGCTAGTGAATGGAAAGAGCCCCACACGGCTTCACTATACTTTATTTTTTTCAACAACACCTTGATGACAAAATTACATGAGATAGAAATTTAATATGCAATATCCAATGAACTAAGAATACACATCTTACTCTGTATAAATAAAATCGGAGCCAAAAACTTCCTCTACAGACTACCATACCATCCACACATGCTACTAGTTACCACATTAGTCTATCATCATAAGGGGGTAAATTATTCTCGAACACCGGTTATTCAACTAAAATATTCATTTACACAAAAGTCACCCTCGCTCTGACTTCTAACTTTGTGACTTCACATCACCAATTTCTTGGTTTAATTTCACTACCAATAGGTCATGACAACAACACTTTAATACATACTACTATTTGGCTGGAAATACAGTTCCAACATTCTACTACACATCACCCCCCTTAAGCAAGACATTCGTAACATAAATTTAAAAGGGACTAAATGAAATTAATACCTCAAGCTGAAAAGCACGATTCTATCAGGATCAATGTTTACATCGGAACTAATACACATTGAATCAATAATGGACTCTTCTCAAGTCCTTGCAAAAATTTTAACTCTTATATGGTTTAATCAGAAAGGACCATACCATTTAGATTCTAAATTTCTGCACTTGAATCACCTCAATAATAAAACATCTAAGGACATTAGAGTAAGGAAAGAATTTGGGATGACTTTTTTTTACTTTCGTATGGGCGACACCATACCACAAATTAGAGTATGAAAGAGGAACATTCTGACTCTATTGCACGAACTAGAAAATGAAGAAAAAGAGACATTCCTAAATGCCTAGTAGCCTCATGCTTATAAGTGTGGCGCGCTACACACCCATAAATAAGACTCTACATGATGCGATTCTGCAGATACCTTGGGACCATGAACTGTGCTTTGATACTAAGTTTTTCATGACCTAAATTGGGGCCTTGGCTATGATGAGCATTGCAAACCATGAAGGCCCAAAACATCCCTATCTATCTGGGAATCATGCACATAACTCATATGATAATAAGATATATAGAAGATATACAATATTACGAAAAATATGGTCATAAATCAAATGAAATAAACAAAGGAGAAATAATGTCCCACAACATCTATCGACATCTGAACAACTGTCTGCAAAATCTCTAATACATGATTGAAACAAATTACTGTCTGAAAACTGGGACAAGGCTCCGAGTAGACCTAAAACTACTAAATGATAAATGAACTGGCAGACATCAGGCCTTCCAAAATATAGAAGGTTCACCACTTTATTTTGCAAATCTGTCGAAAAAGATCTATTGGTTATCTGGATCCCTAAACTATGCCTTCAAACCTGGGAGGGAAGGGGGTTAGTACAAAAGTACTGGTACGAAGAGAAATCAAAAACAAAGTATAATATTTTTTTCCAAATATAGGTGATAGCCCTTATAAAGCAGTTTCATATCAAATCATTTGAAAACACATGGGCATAATGTAATAGTTTTCAGCAATAATGTAATGCAACTGAGCTAGGTGGAATACCCTACATATAACATTTACACCAACTGTTGAATCTCAGTTGCCGTTGAGATTAGAGTGTAAGTGAGGGGAAGACACACAATATCACTTAGCAGGGTGTCTCGACCTAATAAAGTATAGTAGTGCCCAAGATTACTTAGCCTGGGCTGCTAACCATAGTCCTAATTTGGGAATGACATAAAGTAAAGTACACCAGATCACTTAGCCTGGTACCAAATCCCCATGTTAGCAAACACAATTTCCAGCGATGAGCCCTTACACTCAAATGCCTTCTTTGGGCGTCCACCTATCTCATGTAAAATTAATGTATCAAAGTCCATTTAATTCAATCACAAATCTTATTTTGAATGGTATCATAATACCCGAATTGCAAGCCATTAATATCACATCATTCTTTCATGCAGCAACATAAAAACCCTCTCATTGCAGGTCAAAATTATGACCATTTTCAAAATATTTCATATCAAGCTTGTCAAGATGATTTCAAATATTTCACATCATATAAGAATTTAAAATAAGATCATATAAAGAGAGGTATTTCATGTAATTCATGCTCTCAAGTTAACATCTTTTAGGAATACATGCATATACATATATCATATATCAAACCACTTCGAGAATAAGCCTAAAGACCACATCAATATCATAAAACGTTTAAAATGGGATTATATTCATAATTTCAAAACCAACATTTTTAAAACATGAATTTTTAAGCCCATGAGATTTTTGAGATAACCCCATATACCTCTATATGGGAAGATGATAGGTGCTTCTTGAAGCCTATGTTCTGGGGATTCCAAATATGCAATTAGTTTCAAAAACCCAAGATTGAATCTTTAGTTTCTTGGGTTTTTATTTTGAAACACTAAAGAGAGTTATTGAGCAATTTTGATGAATGAAGGTGTATTTGGGGTATTTGGGAACTGAATTTCATGTTTATGGCTAAATAAGGGTGGGAAAAGGACTATTTTGCCACAAAATGGAGTGTTTATGTCACTTGAGTAATAATATATGCTGCACACACTTTATCGCATAATATAGGTTGTGTGGCGTACTCTTTATCGCACACCTTATGGCATAATTTAGGGTGTGCGTTGGACACCTTCTGCTGCACGACACGCTCCACTTTGCAAAGCCATAACTTCTTCCTCGGGTGTCGGGTTTTTGCAAAATTGGTATCATTGGAAAGATAATTTGAATACCTTTAATTTGATATATATTAGGAACTCTAATTCATTATATACAAAGAGTAATGGTCGATTTAAGTTGACCTAAGTTTCAATGCTCACTAAAATTCAAACGATAGGAAAACTTTCAACTTGTCCTTAAGCTTGGGGACTTCTATGATATCAATTCATTCTCAAATATATTTTCACACTACATAATTTATTAACACACTAAAATTGCATTGGATTTATGGATTTCGGAACCTTTATGTCAATGAAATGACAATTTTTGTTCTCGTCCGAAATTCGGGGTGTTACAGTAGGCTGAGGACTAAGGATGTGACTTTAGTAAAAGTCCATTGAAGAAATCAAAAGGTAGACATAGCTACTTAGGAAGATGAATAGACATGATGTCCAAATATCAATTCTTATTACCCGCATTGGATGACAATGCTTAAGGTATTATTCCGATGTGTTTCTTATGGCCTTTTGAACTTTTTATTTGGTTTCTTGATTGTATTCTTTCTTATATCAGGTAAATGAGTGCCTTGATTCCCTATTTGGGGATGAATGATCCTAGAAGAGGGCAATGTAACACCCTAGGTTTGAAACTCTGAAATTCTTTTGATGTTGTGCTCACTTCTCAGGCTACGACTCAGTTGATAAGTCATGAAGAATCCTGATGAGTTGCATGGTGTTAATCATCGCCTAAAAAGTAAGTTTGTCCATGATATTTTTGATATAACCCCACATACCTCAATATGTTAAGATGATAGGTGCTTCTTGAAGCCTATGTTCTGGGGATTCCAAATATGCAATTAGTTTCAAAAACGCAAGATTGAATCTTTAGTTTCTTGGGTTTTTATTTTGAAACACTAAGGAGAGTTCTTGAGAAATTTTGATGAATAAAGGTGTATTTAGGGTATTTGGGAACTGAATTTCATGTTTATGGTTAAATAAGGGTGGGAAAAGGATCATTTTGCCACGAAAATGGAGTGTTTAAGTCACTTGAGTAATAATATATGCTGCACACACTTTATCGCATAATATATGTTGTGTGGCATACTCTTTATCACACATCTTATGGAATAATTTAGGGTGTGCGTTGGACACCTTATGCTGCACGACACACTCCACTTTGCAAAGCAATAACTTCTTCCTCGGGTGTCGGATTTTTGCAAAATTGGTATCGTTGGAAAGATAATTTAAATACCTTTAATTTAATATATATTAGGAACTCTAATTCATTATATACAAATATTAATGGTCAATTTAAGTTGACCTAAGTTTCAACGCTCACTAAAATTCGAACGATAGGAAAACTTTCAACTTGTCCTTGAGCTTGGGGACTTCTATGATATCAATTCATGCTTAAATATATTTTCACACTACATAATTTATTAAAACACTAAAAATGCATTGGATTTATGGCCTTTGGAACCTTTATGTGAAGGAAATGACAATTTTCGTTCTCGTCCAAAATCCGGGGTGTTACAGTAGGCTGAGGAGTAACGATGTGATTTTAGTAAAAGTCCATTGAAGAAATAAAAAGGTAGAGGTAGATACTTAGGAAGATGAATAGATATGAAGTCCAAATATCAATTCTTATTACCCGCATTGGATGACAATGCTTAAGGTAATATTCCGATTTGTTTCTTATGGCCTTTTGAACTTTTTATTTGGTTTCTTGATTGTATTCTTTCTTATATCAGGTAAATGAGTGCCTTGATTCCCTATTTGGGGATGAATGATCCTAGAAGAGGGCAATGTATCACCCCAGGTTTGAAACTCTGAAATTCTTTTGATGTTGTGCTCACTACTCAGGCTACGACTCAGTTGATAAGTCATGAAGAATCCTCATAAGTTGCATGGTGTTAATCATCGCCTAACAAGTAAGTTTGTCTATGTTTTGTGTTGAGGCAACGATTTGGACCTCACGAGTTGTATAGTGATGTTACAAATTGCGATGAGGAACTCATGACCAAACCAGTATAATAGTTGAAAATTTCTTCCCAGACCACGAGTCGTAGTGACGACTTGTGACTAGTCCTCACTATTCATGAGGTGTAAGACCCCACAAAATACTAAGCTTAATTCAGTCCTTTAGGCTTGTCAAGGGGTCCCAGACTTAGAATATTTTAGCTAAGTACTCAGACTTAGAGTCATTTTGGCCTACTAAGGTTAGCAAACTTATTTCGTGACCTTTACATGATTAAATCTTGATGTTTAGGTTGATTCATGCTCAGGGAGGTCCATAGGTGTTCCTGGATGAGTTTTGGATTTTCGAACTTCATTTGAAACATATTTGAGTACCCAAATTAATGGGTCAACGCGTCAACTATCGTATTGATGGATGATGTTCCCCAGCTTCAGTACAAATTCTAGTTAACCAATGCGAACTTGGCATGTTGACCTGTGCGTCGGTTAACCAATTTTCAGTCTTTAAAAGACCGCGTTCTTGGGGGTATTTGGATTTTTTTCCCTCAATCCTCGGCCCCCGAAACAAGAAATTAAATACCTTATAGAGCAAATATAGTCAATCTTTCACAAAATCTCTCAAGAACAAAACCTTAGAAGCTTCAATTTCAAATCAAGGGCACAAGATTACACCATAAACTTTCAAAAATTCTTCACCAAAGGTATTTAATGTGTTTATCCAAGGGTTCCTTCCACCCTTGGTTTCCAAGAATTTCTTTTGAACTTTAAGTAAGTGATTTTTTGATTTCCATGTTTAGAATTAAAATGTATCCATGATTGATATTTGGATTAAGTTCCTAATTCATGATTATATATTTATATATATATATATATATATATATATATATATTTCATGTAAAATTGATCATTTTGTGTGTAGATTCATGTGAATCCATGATAAACCCTTGAATTGTGAAATTAGAGTTGAATTATGATGCTTGTTGTTCAATACTAGGTGCATATATTATGCTCACCAAGTGCTTACTAAATTGTCCATGTGAACTATTAAGAGAATGAAATCATGTCAAGTTAGCTTATTTGCAAGTTATATTATGCAAGTGATTGTCAAAATGCCCCAATGAATGAATGATGATCAAGTACTTAGCTTATATGCTTCAAGTTTTTCCATGTCTTTTAATTTATGCTATCGAGCCCTGGGGGTACTTGTACCCAACAATTTAGCTGAGAACCTAGAGTCATGGTTAGTCGTAGAATAGTATTATTCATGGCATGATCAGTTGTAGTCTCAATAAGTTATAGAACTCAGGAAAACTCAGTACAATTAGTATTAGTCCTATCTAATTTAGTATCCAGTTCAGACCTCAGTAAAGTCAGTCAGCTAACAGGATTCAGTAGTATTTCGTCAGTCAACGAAGCTCTAATATCAGTTTAGTCTAGATAAATATTAATCTCAGTAACCATCCAGTCCAGCCTAGTATAGATTAGATATCAGTTCAGTGTCTATTCAGTTAGGAGTAGGATTCAACATTGAGTTAACCCAGGGATTATGGAATTCCTATTAGCAGAGGGTTTGAACCTTAGAAGCAGTCCCTGCATTACGGAACTACGTATACAACATAGGTTGAGGTATCTTCCTGCCAGATATTATGAGGGTTGATATTTCTCATTCGGTTTATCCTGCCAGAGAGGGTTGACAAAAGATCTTCCTATTTAAGAGGGTTAACTAATAGCTTGTCCTTACCCATGGCACAGTATTGACACCCTTCAACTTGGGCTATAAGTTAGACCCCAATCAATTTATAGAAGGGCATGTTGGTTAGATGATTACATCCAACAGTCTCAGTTCCAGTTACAGTCTCTGTATAAGACTCAATTAGGGGCTTGTCCCATCAACTTTACAGTTCAGACAGTTCGAGGATTTTCAAACTAGAGTATTTTCGGACAGTTGTTCAGTTTTTCAGTACTTATATTTAGTTTTAGTATTTTCATCCTGCATTCAGATTTATTTATTGATTTGAACCTTATGGCATATGTTTCCACCTATTTTCACAATCATTATAGTATATGTTACACAGTTATTGCAGCAGGTACCATTCATGGGTTAGCTTGTCGTTATTTGGGATTATGAGCATCGTGTAGCATCCAACATACAGACTCGAGGCATTACAAACTTGGTATCAGAGCCTAAGGTTCAAAAGTGTCCTCGTAATTCTGAAACCCACATCTATTAGAGTCTTGTGCATGGGTGTGTTGCACACCACACTTATGGACAGAAGGCTATGAGATATTTTAGGAAAAGTTTCCTTTCTTTCAGTATTCATGTCATCGAGTGAGCACGAGCTCCAGTTACACTCTTTTTCTAATCCTAGCTTCTCTTTTATTTATAGAATATGCCTCCAAAGAGGACTCAGGGATGTGGAATAGGAGACCAGTCAGTCCCTTAGCCCGTCCATCTAGATCCTTTGGGTGAGCATATCTCCCATGTAGAGTTTCGGGCAGCCTTCACCATGCTAGCTCATTCAGTGGAAGCCCTGAAGGAACACCCAGTTGCCGTTTCGGCGAACCCAGTGGTCAACACTGCTGCTTCCAAATATCGTGACCCAAAAGAATCCTCCATTATTTACCGGATTTAAGTAAGATAAGAACCCTCAGGAATTTCTGGATCAGGTGCAGAAGGTTATAATATCAAGAGGGTAACTGCTGTTGAAAGTGATGAGTTGGATACATATCAGTTACAGAAGGTGGCTTACTCGTGGTTCAAATAGTAGAAGTCAGAGAGGGCCACAGATGTAGGACCTATAGAATGCGAGGAGTTTGTAGTTGCTTTTCTAGATAGTTTTTTCTCGCTAGAATTGAGGAAAGCAAATGTTTTGGAGTTTTTAAAACTAAAGCAGGGAAATATCACAGTGCAGGAGTATTCCCTCAAGTTTACTCAATTGTACAAATATGTATTGCATGTTGTATTAGATAGTAGAGCGAAGATGAGTAATTTTTTGTCAGGGGTATTTAGCAGCATGGTCAAGAAGAGTAGGACCACAATGCTTATTAAGGAAATAGACATAGCAAATCTCATGGTCCATTCTCAGCAGATATAGGAGGCCAACAACAAATAGAAAGAGAGGGGGCATAAGAGAGCAAGAATAGGTTGTTTCAATTTTGCTCAGTCTAAGTCAGATGGTGGAAATCAATCTCAGTTCTACCTGAAATCCTTAGTTCTAGCTCCGTACTCAGCCAGTGCTCCAGTGCTGAAATTCAAAGATGGCAACAGAGATAGAGCGTCAGACTCTAAACCCCAGGGCAATGTTAGCAGTACCCGAACCAATCCCCTTTGCAAAAAGTGCGGCAAAAACCACCAGGGTATCTACAGAGCTAGTAGTAATGTGTGTTTTGGATGTCGTAAGCCAGGCCACAGAGTCAAACATTGTCCTTAGATAAGTTCTTAAGTCAGCATACTCATCCCCCAGCTCAGTTCGGTTGCCCGAATCAGCAGGGTGCCCCATCCAGTGCCACTAATGGGCAACACCTAAACAGACTCTATGCTTTTCAGTCCTAATAGAAGTAGGAAAGTTCTCTTGATGTGGTCACTAGTACATTACAATTTTTCCATTTGCATGTTTACACTTTGCTAGATCCAGGAGATTCTTTGTCTTTTGTTACTCTATATATAGCAGTTGATTTTAGAGTCAGTCTCAAAATTCT
Organism: Capsicum annuum; assembly: GCF_002878395.1. Classification (NCBI taxonomy): domain Eukaryota; kingdom Viridiplantae; phylum Streptophyta; class Magnoliopsida; order Solanales; family Solanaceae; genus Capsicum; species Capsicum annuum. The sequence goes on along the minus strand of NC_061116.1, from coordinate 24,964,182 downwards.
AGTAGACCCCTTCTCTGTTTCTACCTTAGTGGGTAAATCTATCATAGCCTGGTAGGTTTACAAGAAATGTCCGATTATGGTATCCTAGAAAGTCACTTCAGCAGATTTAGTTAAATTAGAGATGACTGATTTTTATTTAATTCTTGGAATGGACTAGCTTTATTCCTACAATGCTTCAATCGGCTACAGAAATAGAATTGTCCAATTTAAGTTTCCAAATAAACCCATCGTAGAGTGGAGGGGTAGTACTTCGGCACTTAGGGGTCAACTTATTTCTTACCTTCTGGTGAGAAAAATAATAACTAAGGGATGTGTCTACTATCTCATTCGAGTTTAGGCCTCTAGTTCAGAAACCCCTACTCTTGAATTAGTAGCAATATCATGTGAATTCCCTAATGTGTTTCTCAAAGATCTTCCCAGAGTTTCTCCCAAAAGGTAAATGGATTTTTGAATCGATCTCCTTCCAGATACTCAGTCCATATCTATCCCACTATACAGAATGGCTCTATCAAAACTCAAAGAATTTAAAGAGCAGTTAAAGAATCTCTTAGATAAGGGATTCATCAGACCCAGTGTATCCCCATGAGGCACACCAGTGTTATTCATGCATAAGAAAGACAGTTCCCTCAAAATATGTAAAGATTACCGTCAGTTAAATAAAGTTACGGTTAAGAACAAGTATCTACTTCCTTGAATTGATGACTTGTTTGACCAACTTTTGGGTGCTAGTTATTTTTCTAATATAGACCTCAGATTAGGGTATCATCAGCTCAAAGTCAAGGAATGTGACATCCCAAAAAAAGCTTTTAAAACTCTGTATGGTTACTTCAAATTTTTAACCATGTCCTTTGGTCTTACCAATGCCCCAGTAGCCTTCATGGACCTGATGAATCGTGTGTTCAAGAAGTACTTGAACATGTTTATCATAGTATTCATAAATGACATTCTTATTTACTCCTGTAGTGAACATGATCATGCAAACCATCTCAAAATAGTATTGCAGACACTTAGAAACCATCAATTATTCACCAAATTCAGTAAATACAAATATTGGCTAAGGTTAGTATCTTTTCTTGGACATATAATTTTTGGTGGTGGCATTAGAGTTGATCCCCAAAAGACCGAAGTAGTGAGAAATTAGCCTAATCCCATCTCTACATTAGATATCAGGAGTTTCTTGGGTTTGGTCGGCTATTACTGATGGTCATTGAGGGATTTTTGTCTATTGCATCCCTTATGTCCAGATTGACTTAAAAGATAGTAAAATTCCAGTGGTCAGATTTTTATGAAAAGAGTTTTTATAAGTTGAAGACTCGACTCACTATAGCTCCAATTTTGACCCTACCAAATGGTTCCGATGGTTTTTTTGTGTACTGTGACACTTCTAGAGTCGGATTGGGTTATGCTTTGATGCAGAGAGATAAGGTCATAGACTATGCCTTTAGAAAGCTTATGCCCCATGAGAAGAGCTACCCTACTCATGATCTTGAGTTGAAAGCTGCAGTCTTTGCCATAAAGATTTGGAGGCACTATTTGTATGGTGTGCACGTTGATGTGTTTAATGATTATAAGAGCCTGCAGTATATGTTCTCTCAAAAAGATCTTAATCTCTCTCAGAGAAGGTGGTTGGAGTTGTTGAAAGACTATGACATAAGTGTTCTGTATCATCCGGGCAAGGCCAATTTATTGGCTGACACTCTTAGTAGAATGTCTATGGGTAGTGTTGCCAATGTTGAGAACAGTAAGAAGAAGTTAGCCCAGGAAGTTCATCAGCTTTGCTTAGTCTATTCAACAAAAGATAGTATGTAGCTACAGAGTATCTCAGAATCATCCTTAGTTTCTGAAGTGAAGAAAAAGTAGGATAGGGATCCTAGTCTAGTCCAGCTAAAGGAATCAGTCAAAAATAAAAAAGTAGAGGTTTTCTCCCAAGGGGGAGATAGTGTATTGCGTTGTTAGGGTTATCTGTGTATGCCAAGTGTAGATGACTTGAGGTAGAAAATTCTTGTAGAGGTGCACAACGCGTGTTACTCAATTCATGCAGGGGTAACAAAGATGTACCATAATTTAGGGAGATCTATTGGTGGAGTTGGATGAAAAAAGACATTACAGAGTATGTAGCTAAGTGCTCAACAAGTCACCATGTTAATATTGGGCATCAGAAGCCTCGTGGGTCTATACAGGAGTTTAGTATTCCCACCTGGAAATGGAAAGAAGTGAACATGGACTTTGTGATGAGTTTTCCTCATACTCATTGTCAACATGATTCAGTTTGGGTCATTGTACACAGGATGACCAAATCATCTCATTTCTTTCCAGTCCATACCTCCTATTCAGCCAAGGATTATACATAACTCTATATTAGGGAGTTGGTCAGATTGCACGATATTTCATTGTCCATTATCTCAGATTGAGGTACCCAGTTCACCTCTAATTTTTGGAAAACATTCCAAAAGGGCCTTGGTACCTGAGTTTACCGTAGTACAACTTTTTATCCTCAGACAGATAGTCAAGTAGAAAGGATCATTCATACTTTAGAGGATATGCTGCGAGTATGTGAAATAGAATTTAATGGTAGTTGGGATAACCAGTTGCCTTTGATTGAGTTCACATAAACAATAGCTATCACTCTAGAATTCAGATGGCTCCATTTGAGGTGCCTTATGGGAGGAGATATGGATCTCCTATTGGTTGGTTTGAAGTGGGTGAGGCTACAGTGGTAGGGCCTGCCTTGGTGTTTGATACCTTATAAAAGGTCCAGTTGATTAGGAAAAGTCTTAAGATAGCTTAGAGCTGACAGAAATCATACACAGATATGCGAAGGGAGGATCTCAAATTCGAGATTAGTGACTATGTGTATCAAAAATTCTCTCCTATGAAAGAAGTTAAGTGTTTTACCAAGAAAGGGAAACTTAGTCCCTGATATGTCGGACTTTGTCGAATTCTCAGCCATTTCAAAAAGGTATATTACGAGGTCGAATTTCTTTCAGATCTATCTTTAGTCCATCCAGTGTTTTATTTCTCTTTGCTAAAAAAATGCATAGGTGACCCATCAGTCGTAATCTCCATAGAGGGCATAGATATTTAGAATATCCTCTCTTACGAAAAAATCCCAATCGAAATCCTTGATTATCAAATTTGCAATCTGAGGAACAAAGAAGTCCCTCTCATCAAAGTTCTATGAAGGAATCAGTCAATTGAAGGAGCTACTTGGGAAGCAGAAGTAGATATGCGGACCAAGTATCCTCACCTCTTCTCCGCAAACTCAGATTCAGCTCAAAGTAATAGTTTTCCTTAAGCTTATTCAGTTTCATGTTTAGATTTTAGTTACAAACTTGGAATTAATTACCATTGCACATTCAGTCATGTGTTCATGCATCGGATATGCATGTCCAATATTCCCAATTATGTATTCAAGAATCATGTTAAGCTATGTACTCATGCATCAGATATGCATGCATAGTATGATAATTCAGTGTATCAGTGTTCTCAGTCATGAAACCATGCTTTATTTGTGCATACCGTATGTCTAAGTCTAGTCTCTCTGTATTCTCAATCTCAACCCTGAACCCTGAACCCTGAACCCTGAACCCTGAACTAATGTAAGATCCCATAAAATCCCAAGCTTAATTCAGTCCTTTAGGCTTGTTAAGGGGTCCCAGGCTTAGAATATTTTAGCTAAGTACTCAGACTTAGTGTAATTTTAGCCTACGAAGGTTGGAAATCTTATTTTGTGACCTTTCATGTCCATTAAATGTTAATGTTTAGGTTGATTCATGATCAGGGAGGTCTATAGGTGTTCCCGGATGAGTTTTTAATTTTTCGGACCTCGTTTGAAACATGTTTGAGTGCCCAAAAATAGTGGTTCGACGCGATCTCAACACATCGCATCGACCATCGCATCGATGGATGATTTTTCCCTTCTTCAGTGCATATTCTAGTGAACCAACAAGAACTTGGCGCGTTGACCAGCGCATCGGTAACCTAATATTTAGTTATTAAAAGACCGCAATCTTAGGGGTATGTAGGTCTTTTTTCCTCAACCCTCAGCCCCCAAAACATAAAATTAAACACCCTATAGAGCAAATATAGTCATTCTTTTTCAAAATCTCTCAAGAACAAAATCCTAGAAGCTTCAATTTCAAGTCAAGGGCACAAGATTCCACCATAAACTTTTATAAATTCTTCAACAAAGGTATGTAATGTATTTATCCAATGGTTCCTTCAACCCTTGGAGTCCAAGAATCTATTTTAAGTTTCAAGAAAGTAATTTTATGATTTCCATGTTTAGAATTAAAGTGTATCCATGATTGCTATTTGGATTAAGTTCCTAATTCATGATTATATATATATTTTATGTGAAATTGATCATTATGTGTTTAGATTCATGTGAATCCATGATAAAACTTTGAATTGTGAAATTAGAGTTGAATTACGATACTCACTTGTTGTTTAATACTAGGTGCATATATTGTGCTCACCAAGTGCTTACTAAATTATCCATGTGAACTATTACGATAATGAAATCATGTCATGTTATCTTATGTGCAGGTTATATTATGCAAGTGTTTGTCAAAATGTCCCAATGAATGAATGATGATCAAGTACTTAGCTTAAATGCTTCAAGTTGTTCCACGTCTCTTAATTTATGCTATCGAGTCCTGGGGGTAGTTATACCTGGAAATTTAGCTAATTACCTAGAGCCATGGTTAGTCATAGAACAATATTAATCATAGCATGATTAGTAGTACTCTCATTCAGTTATGGAACTCAGGTAAACTCAGTAGAATTTGTATTAGTACAGTCTAATTCAATATCCAATTCAGACTTCAGTAAACTTAGTTAGCTAACAAGATTCAGTAGTATTTCGTTAGTCAACAGAACTCAGTGAACTAAGTTTAGTGTAGCTAAACAGTAATCTCAGTAACTGTTCAGTCCAGCCTAGTATAGACTAGGAATCAGTTTAATGTCTATTCAGTTGTGAGTAGGATACATCACCGAGTTAACCCAGGGATAGGGTCATTCCTGTCAGCAGAGGGTTTGATCCTTAGATACAGTCCCTGCATTACAGAACTATGTAGCTTGTATAGGTGGGGGAATCTTTCTGCCAAATATTATGAGGGTTGATATTTGTCATCTGAGTTATCCTGCCAGCGAGGGTTGATGAAAGAGCTTTCTGTTAGAGAGGGTTAACTCATAGCTTGTCCTTACTTGTGGCACGATATTGACACCCTTCAACTGGGGTTATAGGTTGGACCCTAATAAGTTTAGAGAGGGGTATGTCAGTTAGATGATTATCTCCCATAGTCTCAGTTCCAGTCTTAGTCTTAGAATAGAACTTAGTTCTGTTCTATAGATTCAAGACTATAAGATATAGTCACTTACCTAAGTACAGAACTCAGTATGGTTCCACAGTATTCAAAATGGTCAGATACAGTCATTCAGATAATCAGTAATATAGTATTCATAAACTCAAATATCGGTTATCATTATTCAGATTCAGTACTCAATATTAGCACGATCTCAGTTATAGTCTATTTATTTATGCATGTACTCTTATACAGTCAGGCTTATGTTATTCAGTTATTGTTGTGCATGCATATGAACCCATGCATATCATCTTACCTCACTGAGCATACCAGTATATTCAAAGTATTGACACATGCTTTTATTTGCACTATGATGTCTTATATCATAGGTTCAAATACACGGGCTCTAGATCACCCTTAGTAGTATAGATTCTCATGTTTCAGAGTAGTGGTGAGTCCTCATAGTTTGAGGACATGCTTATTATTTACAATACTTTAGTTTTATTTTAGTAGATGAAGTTAGTTGGGGGCTTGTCCCTTCAACTCCACAATTCAGACAGTTAGAGGATTTTCAGACTAAAGTATTTTCTGACAGTTGTTTATTTTCAATACTTATATTTAGTTTTAGTATTTTGATTCCGTATTAAGATTTATTTATAGATTTGAACCTTATGGCATATGTTTTTGCCTATTTCCATAGTCATTACAGTATTTATTACACAGTTATTGCAGTAGGTACTTGTCATGGGTTAGCTTGTGGTCCTTTGAGATTATGAGCATCATGTGGCATCCAAGGTACAGACTCAGTGCGTTACATGAGCTGACCCATAGGACTACGACAATTTTCTATACTTTTAATTAAGGGCACTTGGATAATTTCCCTCCCTTCTACACTTAACTTCCATGACCTAAATATCCTAGGACCCTATTTTTCATCATTTAACAAGTCATAAACACTCTTCTCTTTCTCAAATTTCCCAATCAGAAGGAAGGTTAAGGTTTCTAGGGATTGTTCATCTTAGCTCCAAATAGTAGCTTCTCTCTAATTTCCTGGTATTCTCTGGTATTCATATCTTCCCTAAAACTTATATTATGAAAAAAATATGTTAATTACGGTTTATGTGGACTTATAGTTTGATTTTTAATGATTGGTTGAGGGTTTTGAATCACTACTACTTAGTTGGTTATTCCTATGGTTTTGGATTTTGTTATTCACGCTTTATCTCATGGTTTTGAATTGAGTTTGTTATAGGGCATGGGAGTTGGGATGGGGGTCGTGGATTCCCTTAAATTGACTTGATAAATTATGGAGTCTGTGAATTCCCCAAATAAATGAATTTTTATATCGGAATTGGTAATAACCTCAACGTACCTTTATGAAACTGGCTTTGATACATGAATAAATGCATAACTTAACCATTTTGAAACTATTTCATAACATGAAAGATGAATGGAATATAAATGGTTCTAAATAGGATTTTGGGGGTCATGGATTTCCCCAAGTCGATGGATAATTGAAATGGCATAATAAATTAGGTTTAAAAGCTTTTATTGGTATGATGATACCATTGATAATGCCTTAATAGATGATTCCTTGGATAAATGAATGGGTTTATGTGTAAAACCTCTTAATTGGGCTTAATGGAGATTTTGTAGCTCGTCGTGAAAGGTTGAGGTCTTAAGGGGACCAATACAGAAAATCACATTTGCCGACGTGGGGCTCTTCATGGTCATGTGGATAGTCCACTTTATATATATATATATATATATATATAGACACATACACATACACTTCTTAGATCAGAGTTGCATCATATATTCCTAAGCATTTCCTTAGACTTCTCTAGTTCGTGTGGCTAACATACACTAGGGCCCTTTTCGTAGGAGGAGCCAGACCTATATATCCCATGGGTGCCTTTATGGTGGTTGAAGCTACACAATCAAGATGAATTATTTTAAATCTTATGCTAAACCATGTTCCCTATCCTAGAATCCTATATATGTGTGTATTCATGCATGAGAACATGTACATTGAGTTGAACTTGATTTTGAAATGGCATTATTTTATCCCTATCCCGAGTTACATGCTATTGCTCACCCCACTAACTATCCTAAGATGCTACATTATTTTATAATATTGGGTTTGAGGGCACCTCTTTTACCCCTGTGTATCATAAGGTGGATCGTGGTTTGTTGGTTGGTCTGCATTGAAATGGTGAGCCTTCATTTTTCAAAAGACTGGACATTTCATTGCTTTTTTATGAGTATCAAAATCCTATCGATATCTGTTCATATTTTGAATTTCTTATTGGCCACAGTTGGGGGCATGTCCCGATCTAGTTGATATTCGGACTGTTTAGAGGCTTTTGTGGACAATTATGGATTGGGATATTTGTTTGGTATCTTAAAACCTTTCCTTTTGTTATTTTTCTTCCATAAGATTACTTGAATTATTTCCTCTATTATACTATATCATGTTTAGATTGGACACACTATGGGGGTGTTCTTCAGCCCACTGTGAGTTTGAGATACCCATCACGGCCTGGCTCTCCAGGAAACCTTTTTTCTTCCCCAAGAGAAATTCAAGATTCTTTCTTAAGAAGTAAAGATTCCAAGCTTCCAATCCATAAAATCTTCAAGAATTTAGTTGTTAAGGTATTTGGGATGTTCATCCATGGTTCCCTATCACCCATGGAGTTCAAACACCCCCCTTTGTTTAAGTTATGAGTTTTTACATGTTCAAGATGGACTAGCTTACTGAATCTCTTGTTAAATCAAGTACAAGATATGTTTTCAAGTATTTCAAGTTGATTAAACCATTTCATATGTTAAGTGTTGATATTTCTATGTTAAATCCACAGGTTAAAAAATTTGCCATGTAATCATGTCGTTTTCCATATTTAAGGTGTTCCCACATTTAGTGTTCATGTTCTACTCATAATTGGGAAAGTGTCTGTGCATTGAGTTTTAAAATTTGATTTCCATATTACAGTTGGAAAATTTGATATCATATTATTAATGTTTCATTCATTGCTGGAGGGTTATGAACACATGATATTTATGTGTTTTACATGATTTTAGCTTTTCAAGTAGTCAGACAATAAATTCATGAAATTTATTAGTATACTTACACATTTATGATCATGATGAGCACCAGTTAAACTCAATTTAGTCTAGTATCATAGTAAGTTCAGTTAGGAGTAGGTTTTATCACCAGGTAAACCTAGGGATGGGGGTTTACTCGCTAGTTAGGACTAGGTCCTTAGTAGTAGTCCCTAAGTTTCAAAACTACGTAGCCTCTATAGGATTATGAGATAACACCTACCATTTTAGGACTGACATTCATTTAGGGGTCACCAGCCAGTTAGGAGTGACTCCTTAGTCCTTTTAGACATTAGATTAGTTGATCCACACAAACAAACCCATGGCACGGTACTGACACCCTTTCATCTGGGATTACAGATTGAACCTTCGATTCGCTAAGATTGGGGCATGTTCGTTAGATGATACCTGCCATAATATGAGTACAATATTCAGTGTGTTTGGACTCAGGTTTGCTTGAGAAAGTGTACAGATTCTTAGTTATTTAGTTATATAACTTTCAGTCTTTTAGATTGCAGATTTATCTTAGTAACATATTTTTTATTGGTCTTGAATCTTCAGATATTATATGTTTATGAATTCATGCTCAGTTATCCTATGCATTCTAGAAAATCCTTATCTCATATACCAGTATATTCAAAATATTGATCGCATACTCTTCTTTGCGCTATGTTGTCTTATAACATAGGTTTGGATGCTCAGTTTTCCGCCCATACTTAGCCAGCCTAGCGTTACTCAGTAGTAATAGTGGTGAATCCTCATCCATCGAGGGCAAATTATTTCTTATGCAGTTACTTAATTATTTTACTATGTTCAGTCTGTCGGAGTTAGTTGGGAGATTTTCCTATCAACTCTTCTGTCAGTTAGAGGCTTTCAGACAATCAGACAGTCAGTTAGGTAGTTAGTTAGTTATCAGTTCTTTCTATATTTTTCCATTGTTCAGATAAACAGTTTGTATTTTAGTACTTATCAAATGCATTATACTTTTGATGTAATTATGTTTTAGTATTTAGATTGGTATTGCTTCAACAGTTTATTTTCTGCATTTGTGTTTTATTATTGTTTTACTTAGTGCTTATAGCAGGTATGTGCTAATGGGTTAGCTTGTGATCACTTGTGTTTGTAAGCACTGTTGTCTCAAGTATGGGATAGTCTCGGGTCGTGACAAAACTTGGTATCAGAGCCTATGTTTTTAGAGTTTCTTAGGGAGTCTAAAAGCCGTGTTGAGTAAATTCTTGTGTAGAAGTGTTAAGCACGCCACACTTATGGACTAGAGTATACAAGGCAATTTAGTAAAGTTTCCCTTATTTCAGTGCCTATTTTGTTAGAAAGAGAATGGACTCTATAAAATTCCTTTTTCTTACCTATGCTTCATTCCGTTTATAGACAATTCCTCTTAGAAGAAACAATGAATGAAGAAATGGGGATCAACCCGCACCCCCACCTGTTCAAGAAGATCCCCTGAATAAGCACATTTCTTACACCAAATTCAGTGCCGATTTTATGAACCAATCCCATTAAATATCTTCTTAGAACAAACATCAGGTTGTTGCCTCATCTAATCCAGTGGCAAACACAGCTGCTGTTAGGTTTCACGATTTCACTCAAATAAATCCCCCTTGGTTTATGGGATTCAAGTCAGAGGAGGATTTGTAAGAGTTTATGGATCTGGTATAGAAGGTGACTAATATCACGAGAGTCACTGAGAGTGTGAGTGTAGAGTTGGCTTGATATCATTTGCAGGACCTATCTCACACCTGGTTTAAGTAGAGGAAGGAGGACCGAGGTGTGTAGGCAGGACCTGTTGAGTAGGAGGAGTTTTCCACGACTTTCTTAGATAGGTTCTTACCATTAGAGTTGAGGGAAAGTAAGGTGCATGAGGTCATTAACTTAAAACAAGGTATCATAAGTGTGAAGGAGTACTAGATTAAGTTCATTCAGTTGGCGAGGTATGCTCCTACTATAGTGGCAGACAATAGCTCTAGAATGAGTAAGTTTGTATCTAGTGTAGATGATTGTGTGGTTAAGGCGTGCTGGAATGCCATGTTGATTAATGAGATGGACCTATCTAGACTTATGGTTCATGCTCAGCAGATTAAGGAGGAGAATCTTAAGAAGAGAGAATAAGAGGGACAAAACAGGTAGTTTCAATTTTTCTCATCCAAGTTATGAAGGTAGTAACCGCTCTCAGTTCTTTCAGAAATTTCCAGCTCCAATTCCATCTTCAACTTGTGTTCCAGTGCCTAAGTTCATGCAAGACAGTTAGGATAGATAGCCAGGCTCCAAGTCCCAGGGTAGCATGAAAATGGCTATACTAATCCATTCTGTGGGAAATACGATAGGAATCATCAGGGTTCATGTAAGAATGGTAGTGTGTAATAAATCGAGGCTACCCCCTAGTCGTCACATGGTGCATAGGACCAGAAGTGATCCTAATCTAACTATTGTACTGGCATAACTCATAACAACTGAATAAAATACATAAGCCGGAAAGAATAAAGATAAATTTTTCTTGAATATGATCAATACAAAACTATATTGAAATTATAACATCTATGATTATATAAATCAAAACTAGGATCAAATACATTAAATTTACTGAATATCTATGAATCCTCTACTAGTACTGACTATAGGTAGGCAGGAAATGACCCCCAACTATCTCAAATCAATATGGCTGAATAAAGAAAATAAAATGCTACTCGAACTATGACAAACTCGAACCCTTGAATAAAAAGGGATCATCACCTACTGACTAGAAGCTGCAATTGTCTTATTATGATGTACACACTATAACTTGTACCTATATTATTAAAAATAGCTCATAGACATATATGTGGATCAATATATTTGGAATGTACTGAGCATGTAGGGGTGAATGCATAGGTAAAACAATGATTAAATATTCTTACAAAACTTTCAAGGATGCATGCTAAGTATAAATGATTTACCTTGGATAAAATAAAACATGTACTGTGAAATAATAAAACATCAGTATGTAAAGCATAGAAAATTTTTGGGAGTCATAACACTTAGTTTTAAAAACTGTACCTTTATTCTTTCTACTGAGAGTTTCTTCTAACTAACATAAACCATGTGAGTTGTCATGGAGTCCAACATCTTACCCACATTGGGGAGAGATGTTCTACCTTTACCATTGGAATAGAATCTTATCTTAATTGATCACCAACCTTGGGCATGAGACCTAGGAATCATACCCAACATGGTGCTAAATACTACTCCCATACTTATATGCTTAGACTTTTAGTAAATTCACCTTAGAATAGCACAAGAGTTTATAATGAAAACCAATTATGCTTCTCTATCTTTAAATCATGATCAAGATAAATAATTATGGATTCCAATCTTAGCTTAGGATCAAAAGGTATATTCTTGTTTTTAAATCTTAAAATATACTCCTCAAGATAAACTTAAGAGAATGATCTTCTTGAAATCTCACAAAAATACAACTTACGGCCTAAAAATTCAAGTTTTAAATTCATGATAATTCATAAACAAACTTCATGCTCAATAAAAATCTTGAACTACTTCAACAATATCAAGTCAAGATAATGAAATTCAATTATCAGCCAAAAAATTTAAGTCACACACATAAATGGGTGAGAGTAGTTGCGCAATTCAACACTTAAATCTCTTTGTAACTTCATAAACTAAAAAAATGACATTTGAGTATGAACCCTAAATCACAAATTATGTAAATTTAGATTTAAAATATGTTTTGGGCACAAGGATGACAGTGTATCCTTATTCATAATCCATATACCTTATTATGCTTGTTTTTATGTTAAATCTTGACTTTGAACCCCTGGGAATGTTCTTGAAGGATTTTCTTGAAGTTCTTGGATTAGAAACCTTAAATTCTTGATTTTTGTTGAAGAGGAGGTGATTGAATAGGTGATCTTGAGGAGGAATGATTAAGGTTTGTTCTTGAGAGTAAAATAGGAGAATGAGGGCAAATAATGCCATAATGAATGCTTCGCATCATATTTTTATGACCTAGGTTGAGGTGGGAAAAGACTCAATTGACCCTCACTCATTTTAAAAAAATATTCATAACTCAGATTGCGGTTTGAAGGCTCACCGTGATGCGGCAGAATTTTGGTGGCATATTAGTTCTGACAAAAATGATTATAACTTTCTTCTCGAATATCAGATTAAGGCAAAATTGGTATCATAGGAAAGCTGACTCAAATATCTACAATTTTGTGGGTTTTTAGCTGAAAAATTCTACATACATAAAAAGTTATACACTTTCAAAGTTGACCCTTATAGAATCGAACACCAAACTTTGGACGAATCTAAGGTTCTTAGCTCAACTTGGCTCTAAGTAATTTCTATGAACTTTACACCCTAGGATAAATATCATGACATCTAATTAAGAACATATCAAATAAACTTTCATCGCAATGCGATGAGTATCTCATTGTTATTTCTCACGCGACGCGGTTGAGTCACTATGAGATACTAAAATTGAAATCCAAACGTGACCCAATCCTCATTTTTAAAATCTAAAACTTAGGTGAGACATGATTCTTACACCTCTGAATATGAACTAACTCAAAAAACCATCATCTTGGAGTCCGAAAGGTCAAGTTAAAATTCCTCAAAGTTAAGAGGCCAAAAATATGACTAAGTTTCCAATACTTAGTGAAATTTTCAGGGTCTAAGACTCTTATGCATGCACTAGGAGATGAATGGAACAAATAAAAGTATGGGGTATTACATAGTTATGTGTGTTTCGGATGTGCCAAGTTGGGTCAAAAGATCTATGAGTGTCCAGTGGTTGCTCAGAGGGGAAAGTATTCACGCCAATAGGGCCAGTAAAGTTTTTCATCAGGTCTAGTAGGTTGCTTAACTCAGCAGGGAAATTTACTTTAGGATAGATCTCCTTACAGATACCAAATCTATCTTTATTCCACGTTACCGAATGACTCCAACTAATCTTAAGAGGGTTTTTGAGCTTTATGGATGAAAGGGATCCATAAATCAAATCACGCATAAGATTATATAGAAAAAACAAACAAGCATCAACATGGGCATTATCATATCACACAAATCAACCAAGCTTTTGTATTTTAAATATTGATTCTTGAATTTCACGGATGAAAGGAATCCGTGGATGAACACTATGCATATCTTAGAAGGAAGATTCTTGATGATTGACGGAGGAATTTCCTTGAAATTGGATCTTCAAGCTTAGTTACGCAACCGTAGTTGCTTTTCTCCTTTAGTGCTCTTGGATGAAGAGCTTTGAGATGAAAAATAGGGTTGTAATATGTTTAGAAGCTATATATTTTGTAGGGTTAAGTTTAGGGACGTGTAAGGAGTATTTAAAGACTTAATTACCTTTAAAATTGCTAGACACCTGGAATTAACTTAGGCAGCGCCCAAGTGATCGCTTAAGCTTGGGTTGGGTGGCGCCTAACCAATCGCCTATGCTTGGGTTAGGCGGCGCCTATCCAATCGCCTATGCTTACTGTCTCTCACGAAAATGGGCATAACGTTTTGCTCGGGCATTGGATTGAGGTGAAATTGGTATAGTTGGAAAGCTAATTCGGTTCTCTACAATTTGGTGGGTCTAAATCAGCCAAAATACCACATTAACATTGTGTTATACTCGTTCAAAGATGACCCTTGCAAAATCAAACACTAAAACTTGATGGATTCAAAAATTCTTAGCTTGTATTACCTTAAGTGACTCATATGAACATGCATAATGCAACATAAGCTATCCTATCACTGGGATATTCATTGTAAGTCATGTACTCAAGTATGAATCACAGGATAGGAGATTAAAGAGAACTATTACCTTGAGCTTGATTTGAATTGGCGGGAAGCGGTGAGGATACCTGGTACGCATAGCTGCTTCTGCTTCCCAAGTAGCTATCTCATTAGACTGATTTTGCCAAAGAACCTTGACTAGAGGGAATTCTTTGTTCCTCAATCTACGAGTTTGATAATCTAAGATTTCGACTGGAATCTCTTCATAAGAGAGGCTGTTCTGAATGTCGATGCTCTGAATAGGGACAACAACTGCTGGGTCACCTATGCACTTCTTTAGCAAAGAGACATGAAAGAATGGATGGACTGAGGCTAGATCTGAAGGTAACTCAAGCTCATAAGCTACCTTGCTGAACCGACAAAGAATTTCTGAAGGGACCAACATATCAGGGACAGAGTTTCCCTTTCTTGCCGAACCTCTTCACTCCCTTCATGGGAGAGATCTTAAGATAGACATAGTCATTGACCTCAAACTCGAGATCCTTTCTATGACCATCTACATAGGACTTCTATCGGCTCTGAGTAGCCCAGAGTCCTTCTCTGATCAATTGAACTTTCTCTAAGGAATCGAATACTAAGTCAGGACCTATGATTGAGGCCTCACTAACTTCAAAACAACCAATCGGAGATCTATTTCTCCTACCATAGAGAGCTTCAAATGGAGCCATCTGAATACTAGAATGATAGCTATTGTTGTATGAGAACTCAATCAAAGGCAAATGGTCATCCCAACTTCCCTTGAAGTCAATTGCACACGCCCTTAGCATATCATAAGGAGTCTAAATGGTCCTCTCTGCTTGACCATCTATCTAAGGATGAAATGCTGTGCTGAGATGGACTTGGGAATCAAGACCCTTTTGGAATACTTTCCAAAAGTAAAAAGTGAAATGGGTACCTCTGTCTGAGATGATATATAGTGGAACACCATGTAATCTGGCCAACTCCTTGATATAGAGTTTGGCATAATCGCCAGTGGAATAAGAAGTTTGAACAGGAAGGAAATGAGCTAACTTGGTCATTCTATCTATAATGACCCAGGCTGAATCATGCTGATGACGAGTTCTAGGCAAACCCATCATGAAGTCCATGTTAACTTCTTCCTACTTCCAAGTAGGAATGGTGAAATCTTGCATGGAACCACTAGGTTTTTGATGCTCTAGCTTAACCTGCTGACATGTAGAGCACTTAGCCACAAACTCTACAACATCTCTCTTCATCCCACTCCACCAATAGATCTCCCACATGTCGTGGTACATCTTAGTGGCCCCTTGATAAATAGAGTATCATGCACCATGCGCTTTTTCAACTATTCACAGCCTCAATTCATCTACACCTAGAACACATAGCCGACCCTGACAATGAAGAACACCATCTCCCCCTTGGGAGAAAACCTTGACTTTTTGATTTTGAACTGACTCCTTGAGGTTGAAAAGGCTAGGATCCCTATCTTGTTTCTCTTTCACCTCAGAAACTAGAGATGACTTTGAACTACTATGAACACATACCCCACCCTCTGAAGAATCGATGAAGCGAACGCCTAGTCTGGCAAGCTGATGGATCTCCTGAGCCATCTTTTTCTTACCATCCTAACATGAGAAATACTACCAATAAAGAGTCGACTGAGAGCGTCTGCCACAACATTGGCCTTGCACGGATGATAAAGAACACTCATGTCATAATTCTTCAAGAAATCTAACCATCTTCTGTTGCAAAGATTGAGATATTTCTAGGAAAAGACATACTGGAGGCTTTTATGGTCTGTGAAGACATCTACATGAACTCTATAGAGATAATTCCTACAAATCTTAAAGGCAAAAACTACCGCTGCTAACTCAAGATCATGAGTAGGATAATTCTTCTAATATGGCTTTAACTGTCTGGAGGCGTAGGCTATGACCTTACCATGCTGCACGAGGACCTAACCTAAACCCACTTTGGATGCATCACAATAGACTACAAAACCATCTGAACCATCTGGAATAGCTAGAACTGGAGCGGAGCTGAGTCGATTCTTCAACTCTTGAAAGGTCTTCTCACATGAATCTGATCACTGAAACTTAATCTTCTTCTAAGTTAGTATAGACATGGGAGATGCAATAGAAGAAAATCCCTCAACAAACCATCTATAATAGCTAGCCAAACCGAAGAAACTCCTAATATATGATAGTGATATAGGTCTGGGCCAGTTTCTTACTGCCTTAGTTTTCTGAGGATCTACTCTAATCCCATCACCGGAAATAATATGGCCTAGGAATGCTACTGATCTTAGCTAAAATTCATACTTGCTAAACTTAGCAAATAATGGTGATCCCTGAGAGTATGAAGGACAATCCTGAGATGGTCTGCATGATGATGCTTTGTGCGAGAATAAACTAGAATATCATCTATGAAGACTATGACAAACATGTCCAAGTACTGCTTGAACATACGGTTCATCAAATCCATAAAAGCTGTAGGGGCATTGGTAAGACGAAATGATATAACTAAAAATTGAAGTGACCATACCGAGTACGGAAAGCTGTCTTTCAAATGTCATATTCTTTAACTCTGAGATGATGATAGACTGATTTGAGGCCTATCTTGGAGAAGTAACTGGCACCCTGAAGTTGGTCGAATAGATTATCAATCCTGGGAAGAGGATATCTGTGCTTGACCATGACCTTGTTGAGTTGACGGTAATCAATACACATCCTAAGAGAATCGTCTTTCTTGCGTATGAATAATATTGGCGCACCCCATGGGGAAATGCTGGGTCTGATGAATCCTTTATTTAAGAGATCTTTCAACTGATCTTTCAGTTCCTTGAGTTCTGCTTGTGCCATTTTGTATGGTGGAATAGAAATAGGTTGAGTATCTGAAAGAAGGTCTATGCCAAAGTCTATTTTGCTTTCAGGAGGAATGCCTAGATGATCTTCGAGAATGACATCTGAGTATTCATTAACAACAGGGACTATTTTGAGGCTGGGATATTCAGACCTGGAATCCTTAGAAATCATTTTCCTTACCCGAAGGTAGGAAACCAGTTCACCCCTAAACGCTGAAATGCTACCCTTCCAATCTAGGATGGGCTCATTCGGGAACTGAAACTGAACTATATTATTTCTGCAGTCGACTATGGCATAGTAGGAATGAAGCCAATCCATGCCTAGAATGATATCAAAATCAGTCATCTCTAACTCCACTAAATCTGCTGACGTGGATTTCTGAGATATCAAAATTAGGCAGTTTCTGTATACCCGCAGAGCTATGATGGTTCTATCCACTGGGGTAGATACTAAGAAGGGATCTGCTAGGACTTTGGGACTAATTCCAAAATCGCCTGCTATGTATGGAGTAACAAAAGACAAAGATGCACCTGGGTCTAGAAAAGCATAAACATGAACATAGAAAATCTATAATGTACCAGTAACGACATCAGAAGAATTTTCCTGATCCTGTAGGGACTGAAGAGCATAGAGTCTGTTTGGGCATTGCCCACTAGTAGCACTGGATATGGCACCCTACAAGTTCGGGCGACTGGACTGAGCTGTAGAATAATTTTGCTAGCCCTGAAGACTTAACTGTAGACACTCCCTAATCCTGTGGCATGGTTTTCCACAACCAAAATAGACATCGATACCGGCTCTACAAATGCCCTTGTGGTTCTTACCATAAGTCTAACTAAGGGGATTCATTTGGGCACTGCTAACACTGCCTTGAGGTTTAGAGCCTGGCGCTTTGTTTCTATTGCTGTCTCTAAACTTCGACACTGGAGTGCTGGCAGAGGAAGGAGCTAGAATGGCTGACTTGGAGTAAAACTGTGAGCAATTTCCTCCATCAGACTTAGGGTGAGCAAAGTTGAAATTACCTGACCTTGATCTCTTGTTCTACCTCTCCCTAGTCTTAAAATTCTACTTTTCTACTTACTGGGCATGGTTCATGTGTCTTGCTAAGGTTATATCACCGATCAGCATCGTAGACCTACACTCATTTACCATACTATAATTGACCCCTAACATGAATTTGCTCATCCTATCTCTATTGTTTGCAACCACATGAGGAGCATACCTAGCTAGCTATGTAAATCTACGAGAATACTCCCTAACTTTCATATTCCCTTGCCTGAGGTTGATGAACTCAAGAAATTTGGCTTCCTCAGCTCTTGGGGAAAGAATCTATCTAAGATGGCCGTGAAAAATTCCTCCCACTCGATAGGGCCTGTATCATCTAACCTCTCAGACTTCCACTGTTTGTACCAATCATGAGCAATATCCTGGAACTGGTAGGCAGCTAACTCAGTACTCTCAATAGAAGTAACACCCATGATGTCAATGACCTTCTGGACTTGTTCAATGAACTCCTGAGGGTCCTCATCAGACTTAGACCCATGGAAAAATGGAGGGTTTATCCGGCTGAAGTCTTGAACCCTAGCTGCTTTGGGAGTGGCCACTGGATTGGCCGGCATGACTGGTTGTCGTTCATTCTGTGTAGCCATAGACTGAGCAAGTGTGGTAAATACGGCTATAAACTCTGCATGGGAAACATGTTCGCCCAAGGGATCTTCTTGCTGATGAGCTGGCTGGTTTCTTCTATTTAGGGCCATGGTCTGGAATAAGAGAAGAATGGATTAGACTGAGAGTTTAAATTGTGATTATGCTCACTAGAATGACATGAATAATGAAGAAATAGGACAGTTCCTAAAACATCAATAGCCTCCCACACATAAATGTGGAGCGCAACACACCCATGTACAAGACTCTACTAGTGCGGCTTTCAGACTTCCTAGGACTCTATTGAACCTTAGGCTCTGATACCAAGTTTGTAACATCTCGATTTGTTGAACTAGAATGCTACATGGTGCTTATGACCCTGAGGGACCACAAGCTAAACTATGACTGATATCTGTACCTATGTACTGCAAATCATGATATAATAATGCAGAATACATAGAACTATAAGGTCATATGGTTCAATTGAATACAATAATGTGGGTGAAAATACCCAAAACAACTCAATCTGAACGTAAATCTAAACATAAATCTGAAAGACTCTAAACTATTTGAATAAGAAGTTGAAGGAACATGTCTCAAACTAACTTCGTAAAACTGAACTGAAGAAATAAATAAATGAATCAAATCATATTGTCCTTAAATCAATGAGGACTCACTATGTATCTGTGTCTGGAATGCTACAACTACTACTGGGCTGGAGCTCATGTCTCAGAACCTATGGTGTAACATGAAAAGAAAGCACCATATTGCAAATGCATCAGTACAACTGGAGTACTGAGTATACAAGGAAGGTAGGCTAAACATAAAGGATTTCATGCATGAATAACACTGATTGACTAATATGAACGTGGGAGTGCAAATATACATATATAGAAACTGGGACCGTGAATATGTAATAGCATAACCTGGAAGCTAATACATGGTTTACTGATAACTGTTATGACTGATACTGAAACTAATAACATGGACAACTGTATCTGAAAGTCCTGTATATACTAAAATCTGAAGAACGCCCTAAGTTCTTTTACTGAGACTGATATTGAAACTGTGGTAAGTAGTGTTTAACTGACATGCCTCATGTATACCGTTATGGCTAAGCTGGGGTCCAATCTCTGCCCTGACTGGAGGGGTGTCAACACCGTGCCATGGGTAAGGACAGCCTGTGAGTAACCCTTATCTGGCAGGTACTCAATAAGAACGGTGGGAACCCTAAAATGACGGGTTAAACCACCTCATCAACCCTAATCTAATGGGTTAAGATGTCTCAACCTACGCTGGCTATGTAGTTCTGGAACATAAGAATGACTACAAAGAATCACACCTTGAACTGGCGGGTGAGTTCCCATCCTTGGGTTCACTCGGTGCTAACCTCTACTCCCATCTGGAGGGACTGGACTTGAATAACTGACTATGCATGACTTAATCTTAATAAATTCCATTGACTGGCAGAATATTACTGATATCTGACAACTGACTAAGATCATGAGGTTTTCCTGAGTCACATGACTGACTGAAGTCTATGGAATCATAGCTTCAGTTCAGATATTGTGAAATATGACATGGATCTAGGCACACAACTATAGTTTATGGGTACAAGTACCCCCAGGACTCGATGGAAGGAAACTGACACACATGACTGAATTGATCATAAGAGTAGAGTCGATAATTTATAATATCATAAGTAGGGATCTCATACTAAGCATGGTTATCAACAATGTATTACATAGAAAGGATTTCATATAACATGGGAGTACTTTCACAATCTTAATATCACGTTCATTGCATAATCATATTGGCAACACATACCACTAGCAAGTTCATGTGGATAGCATGGTTATGATACATCTTGTTCATAAGTAGGATTCGTAAGTAAACATAGCATAATCTCATAAGAATAGTTCATGAGTATGCCAACAACATTTACAAGGCACATTAACAACATAGAAGTCATTGGAACGTAAGGGCATATCACGAATCCTTCACATAGTCACAATTTAGCTATATTGCATGATTTCCAGTTTCTTAGACATTTTATCAAACACCTTACATGCACATCTTAAGCATAGGTGAAATCATCAAATTCATGCATCACGAACAACCCAATTTACATGTTTCCAACTCATATGATATTATGAAATTCAAAAAAATATATAAAGATTCCATCTTGGGAATCACCCATTATCAACAACATGATCATCAACACCTAAAAATATAGAAATCATACTTTATAGTGAAAAAGAGGGTTTTTGAGCTTTATGGATGAAAGGGATCCATAAATCAACTCACGCATACAATTATATAGCAAAACAAGCAAGCATCAACATGGGTATGATCATATCACCATAATCAATCAAGATTTTGTATTTTAAAGATTGATTCTTGAAATCCACGGATGAAAGGAATCCGTAGATGAACACTACCCATACCTTAGAAGGATGATTCTTGATGATTGATAGAGGAATTTCCTTGAAATTGGATCTTCAAGCTTAGTTACACAACTGTAGTTGTTTTTCTCATTTAGTGCTCTTGGATGAAGAGCTTTGAGATGAAAAATAGGATTTTAATATGATTATAAGCTATATATTTCATAGGGTTAAGTTTAGGGACGTGTAAGTAGTATTTAAATGCTTAATTACCTTTAAAATAACTTAAAACGGAGTGTTTTTGACACCTGGAATTGACTTAGGCAGCGCCTAAGTGATCTCCTATGATTGGGTTGGGCGGCGCCTAACCAATTGCCTATGCTTGGGTTTGGCAGCACCTAACCAATCGCCTATGCCTGAGTTGGGCGGTGCCTAACCAATCGCCTATGCTTACTGTCTCTCACAAAAATGGGCATAACTTTTCGCTCGGGTATTGGATTAAGACAAAATTTGTATCATTGGAAAGCTAATTCGATTCTCTAAAATTTGGTGGGTCTAAATCAGATAAAATACCACATTAAAATCAAGGTATACTCGTTCAAATATGACCCTTGCAAAATCGAACACTAAAACTTGATGGATTCAAAAACTCTTAGCTTGTATTATCTTAAGTGACTCATACGAACATGCTTAATACATCATAAGCTATCCTATCACTAGGATATTCATTGTATGTCATGTACTAAATTATGAATTATAGGATAGGATATTTCATACGTAGGAATACTTATTCACTTCCTAGCTTAGAAACATGCGTGGTATTACAGTTGCTGAAGTGAAATAAAAGCAAGACAAAGATCCTAGTTTGGTTAAGTTGAAGAAGGTAGCTAAAGAGCATAGAGTAGAGGTTTTCTCCCAAAGGGGAGATGATTTGCTTTTTTATCAAGGCAGGTTATGTGTTTTGTCTGTTGATGGTTTA
This sequence comes from Capsicum annuum, assembly GCF_002878395.1. Lineage (NCBI taxonomy): Eukaryota > Viridiplantae > Streptophyta > Magnoliopsida > Solanales > Solanaceae > Capsicum > Capsicum annuum. Next base: position 24,942,140 of record NC_061116.1, on the reverse strand, counting down.
GATAGCAGATTTTAGCTAAAGAGCATGGTGCGCGGTACTCTATCCATCGATAAGCCACTAATATATACCATGATTTGGAGAAATCTATTAGTGGAGTGGTATGAAGAAGGATATTGCAGAGTTTTTGGACAAGTGTTCAAATTGTCAGTAGCTTAAGGTTAAACACCAATGGTCCAGTGTATGCTTCAGGAATTTAGTATCCACACTTAGAAGTGGGAAGTTGTAAACATGTGATTTGTGATAGGATTGCTTCATACTTGCTGTTAGAATAATTCAATTTGGATTATTGTTGATAGAATGACAATGGCATTCTATTTCTTACTAGTTCATACTTTGTACTCAACTGAGGATTATGCCAGGCTCTATCTTAAAGAGTTGGTTAAGTTTCATGGGATTCCCTTGTCTATCATATCATATAGAGGTATTTAGTTTGGATTTCACTTTTGGAGGGCTATTTAAAAGGGTCTTGGAACCCAAGTTTATCTTAGTACGTCTTTTCATAATCAGACACAGATAGTCAGGCAGAGAGGACCATTCTGAATTTAGAGGACATGTGTAGAGCCTGTGTCATGGACTTTAAAAGTAGTTGGGATGACTAATTAACTTTGATTGAGCTTTTCTATAACAATAGTTATCACTCCAGTATTCAGATAGCTCCATTTGAGGCTCTCTATGGAAAAGATGTAGATCTTTTATTAGTTATTTTAAGGTAGGCAAGGCTGCCTTGATAGGGACCGATTTAGTATTAGAGGCAATGTAGAAAGTTTAGTTGATTCGAGAAAGGCTGAAGATAACCCAAAGCCATAAAAAATCTTATGCAGATGTGAGAATAAAGGATCTTGAATTTGAGGCTTATGATTTGGTCTATTTGAAGATTTCTCCCATGAAGGGAGTGAAGAAATTTGGGAAGAAGAAGAAACTCATCCCCACCTATGTTTTCCCTAATAGGATTTTGAACTATTTTGGGAATATAGCTTACGAGCTATAATTACCTACAGATTTGGCGATAGTATATCCGGTATTCCATGTTTCCTTGTTAAACAAATGTAATGGTGACTTAGTTGTCGTTGTTCCTTTAGAAAATTTGGATGTTCATGATAGTCTTACCATCCAAGAAGTCCCAGTTAAGATTTTTGATCTTTAGATTCATAGGCTAAGGAATAAAAAAGGTCCTTTGGTTAAAGTTCATTGGCAGAATCTGTCAGTTGAGGGATATACTTGGGAAGTAGAAGCAGATAAGTGAACCAAGTACCTTTATCTTTTATCTACTAACTCAAATTCATCTTAAGGTAAAGATTTTCTTTGATTGACTCTTTTCCATTCTCAGTTTTCGCTATGTGACCCTTCTCATGTCATTGCATACATTCAAAAATTAGTTTAGTTCTTGTATCGTGTATCAGACTCAGTTAGATAATAATGTTTCAATTCATGCATGATTAGTACATGATCTCAGTTTTCCTAGTAGCCTCAACCTAACTAGTCTTATTTGAGGATGAATGTTCCCAAGATGGAGATATTGTAATATCCTGTAGTATTCTAAGCTTGATTTAGCTCTTAGTTACATGCTTAAGTGGTCCAAGGCTTGATCATTTCAATAAGTGTTTAGGAATTAGACATTTTAAGGACCCCAAACTTTACAAATTTTTATTTTTATCTTACCAACCTCAAAATATGGGTTTATGAGTTGCTTAGTGTTCAGCAAAGTTGAAGGTATGATTTAGGAGAGATTTTGGACATTTGGATGGGGTTTGGGACATGTATGGATCCCTAGAACAATGAGGCCTCACGATAAACCCATAGATTATTGGTTGCTTGAATCAAGGAGGGTCATGGCGTGCTGGCTGCTTGAGCCAATCAGGAGTCACGATGCATTGGCCTCTTGACTTAAGTAGAGGTCACAGCGCATTGAGGTGTCCCACCCAGCTTTGCATGTTAAGTACCCAAGGGGAATATGGGTCATTTCCCCTTATCCTATTTCATCCATAACACAAATTGGGTCTTCCCAAAGGGCATTATTTCCCTCTTTTACTCAAATTTCTCCCAAAGTAACCCTACTTCTTCCCTAAGATCAAGTTCAAGATTCATGATCAAGAAGTCAAGAGTCCTTTCTTCCAAACCCTAAAATCTTCATGAATTATGTTAAGGTATGTGGGATGGGCATCCATGAGTCCCTTTCACCCAGGGATTCTAAACTCCCTCTTTTGTTTAAATTTGAGTTTTTACATGTTCAGGATGAACTAGCTCCTTGAATATCTTGTAATTCAAGTACAAGATATGTTTACAAGTATTTTTAAGTGGATTAAACCATTTCATATGTTGAGTGTTGATATTTCTATGTTAAATCGCCAGGTTAAGAAATTGGCCATGTAATCATGTCATTTCCCATGTTTAAGGCATTCCCATGTTCAGTGTTCATGTTCCTCTCATAATAGGGGAAGTGTCTGTGCCTTGAGTTTTGAGCTATGATTTCTATTTTATAGTTGCAATCTTTGATATCATATTATTAATATTTCATTCAGTGCTAGCAGGTTATGAGCACCTGATACCTATGTGTTTTACATGATTTCACCTTTTCAAGTAATTAGACAGTTAATTCATGAATTTTATCAGTATACTTATGCACTTATGATCACGATGAGAACCAGTTAAGATCAATTGAGTCTATGATTAGTGTCAGTTCATTTAGGAGTACGATTTAGTATAGAGCAAACATAGGGATGGGGTCTCACCCACCAATTAGGACTTGGTCCTAAATAGCTATCCTTATGTTCCAGAACTACGTAGATAGTGTAGGATTATGATATGTCAACCGCCAGTTTCAGACTGAAATTTTCTTAGGGGTCACCCGCCAGTTAAGACTGACTCCCTAGTCCTTTGGGACATCAGATTAGTGGATCCACACAACCAGTGTTAGTAACCGTGGCACAGTAATGAAACCCTTCCAAAATGGGGTTACAAGTTGGACCTCGATTAGATAAGATTGTGTTATCTGATTTAGATGATACCTCCCACAGTCTTAGTACAGTATTTAATGTGTTTCAACATAGGTTTTCTTGACCAAGTGTACAAATTTTTAGTTATTTAGTTATATAACTTTCAGTCTTTTAGATTACAGCTTTGTCTCAGTAACATATTATTTCTTGGTCTTGCGTCTTAAGATATTATATGTTTATTCATTCATGCTAAGTTATCCTATGCATTCAAGAAAATCCTCATCTCATATACCAGTACATTCAAAGTACTGATCGCATACTCTTCTTTGCGCTATGTTGTCTTATAACATAGGTTCGAAAGCTCAGTTTTTTTACCGTACTTATACAACTTAGCAATACTCAACAGCAGTAGTAGTGAATCTTCATCCATTGAAGGCATATTATTTCTTACGCAGTTACTTCAGTATTTCATTATGTTCAATCTATCAGAGTTAGTTGGGGGATTTTCCCATTAACTCCTCAATCTGTTAAAGACTTTCAGATAATCAGACAGTCAGTCAGGAAGTTATTTAGTTATCAGTTCTTTTAGTATTTTTTCGTTTTTTAGATATACAATGGGTCTTTAAGTATTTATCAGATGTTTTAGACTTGCAATGTAATCACATTTTAGTATTTAGATTGGTATTACTTTAGCAGCTTATCTTCCGTATAAGTGTTTTATTATTTTTTACTCAGTGCTTACGCAGTTATCAACTCATGGGTTAGCTTGTGGTCACTTGTGACTATAAGCATCATTGTCGCGACTAGGGGTAGCCTCGGATCATGACATTACTCATTGTAAAAAACATGTAGTGACCAAAATATAACAACTTTTTAAACATGAAAATCATCTATTAGGGATAAGATTTACGGTCTCTAAAAGAGTTTTTGAGACAGTTATGTTACCGTCTCTAATGAAATTTAATGACTAGCTAGAGTACCTCATTGTAATAGATGTTTAGTGAAGGAGTCTATAAGGACGAGCCATGACCAGCATTTTCCCATCCTAAATGATCATTTGCGACCAGAATAGGACTTTTAGGGACATAAAATCCCTTCCGTAGAGGCTATTTTTCTTGTAGTGATATTAACTATAAGAGAGTAGTTCTTTTTTGGTTAATCAAGTTCCAAACTGACCTTCATACTAAAATAGATCCATTGAATCCTTGCATGGATCCTATATGTCATCTCTATGAAAATCCCAACAAACACCTTACAAAAAATACCACTAGAAAAATTCTATTTATAGTGAGTGGAATGATGAAGTTACTAATAATCTTTTAGAAGTACGAAGTTAGAGAGGGGTATGGTGGTCCTAAGGATGGTTATAACCTCATGAATTTGGATGTAACTAAGGAACGGAAGGGAATGAAGATGGAAATAGAGGTGATAGGTATAGGAATAGAGGAGATAGGTATTCTAATAAAGGGTATAGGAATGGTAATCGGTGAGAACAAGACTAGTGATTGAAGATAATCAACGTGACACTTCCAAGGTTCAAGGGAAGTATTAACTTAGAGGAATTTCTATAATGGAATTTACAAAGTGAGAATATATTCCTCACCTACAATATTTTCGAGTCCTTAGAGGTGAATTATTTCCTTAATCTATTTGAGGCCTATGCTTCTACATGTTGGGAATCTAAGAGCCGGAAAGATAGAGCCATTACATCTATGAGTTACTCTATTTGAGGCCTATGCTTCTACATGGTGATAAATTTTATAGATAATTTAAGGCAAGATATCTTGAACCCTTGAGGCTTAAGCACTATAAGAACCATGATAAGACTTCCATAATGTTTCAAGATAGAAGATAATTTGAAAGAAGGAAGCTCCTATAAGGCTAAGAGTTTTTTGACCTCTTCATGGAGCAAAGGTAAGGAGGAAAACATCAACCTCTAAAGAAAAAGTGAAGAGTATTGGTCAAGACACTCAATTAAATACTGACTACAAGTCCCATGAGGTTGAAAATAAGAAGGTGACTTCGTAAAACCCAATATTATTCGAAGTCCCAATATTATTGAAGAGTATTGGTCAAAACACTCAATTAAATACTGACTACAAGTCCCATGAGGTTGAAAATAAGAAGGTGACTTCGTAAAACCCAATATTATTCGAACCTACACTATACAATGATATAGGTGCGAATAAAGAGAACATATTACAATTGAATAACCCAATAGATGAAATATTATTGATTTTTGGATTTGTAACACACCAAAAATCCAAACCAATTTTTGAACCATGCTTTAAGCTTATGTAAATTAAATATAGTGCTTTGGTAGTTGTATCAGTGATTAGGATGTATATTAAGGCCTAAAACAACTCCTAGCTTTTAGATAAGTCAAAATATCCCTTACTGATTCAGTTCTTTAGAAGAATATTGCTATAGTCAAATTCAAAGAAGAATAGCTTTTTAGTTACTAAGAGTTGTTGAGATCAAGACCCACCAACAAATAGTCAGTTGAATTATCTTTCCAACGCTACTAGTTTTGCCTTAATCCTATATCAAAATAAAAAGTTATTCCATTTTACCAAAGGGGTGTTTGCCTCTAAGGAGTCACGACCAAGGTGATGGACATCACATCAATGACGACATGTTGTGCCAAACTGTCACCCTTAAGCAAGAATCTTAAAATTTGGTCACTTTGTGATGGTTGGAGTAATGGTCAGGCGCAGGAGTGATGGTCTGTCACGAAAGTAATAATCCATCACCAAAACAATCGGCTGGGATAGTTCTAACCTGCCACAATGTTTTTAAAAGTGTTTTTGTCCTTTTCCAATCTTTTAACCCTAAAACTATGTAGTTTCACCCTCCAATCAACAGTTATCAAGCATAAATACTACCATAACCTATCATATCTTAGAAATCATCCATCACAAAGAAAAAATAGGTGATTTATTTTTCCCCAAAACCACTAGGGTTCAATAAATTCAAGTTCCACAGCAAGAAAATTATCCAAGGCTTCAACATTCAGGTATGCGAGGTATTCATCAATGGGCTCCTTCCACCCATTTAGTCCCAAAATTCTTTTTTTATTCAAGTATGAATTATTAATCTTTTTTTTATGAAATTATCCATATGAATCGTAATGTAATCTATGTCTTCTTAGAAATCTTAATTCAAGCCATGCCAACATTTTACCCATGTAAATTAGGTTATTTCAAGCTTCAAATTTCACTTTCCCATGTCATCTTCAAGTGATTTCATGTTATAATATCAAATTAGGCATTAAACCATGTAAATATGTTTTTCTCTCATGTTTAACACATTCCCATGTTCAAATTCATGTTTCTCACTTATTTGTTGAAATGTCTTATGTTTTGGATCTTTTAACTATGATTCTACACCACTGTTTTAAGCATTTTTATCGTATTTTTGTGATCATTCAGTTTGGACGGATAATGAACACCCGATACCTATGTGTTTTACATGTTTCTGTTTTCAAGTAACAAGTCAGTCAAACCATGGTTTTATTATTATATTCAGAATATCATGTTCATGCTAAGCACTTACAAGAATAGTACCATGTCTCTTTAAACTATTAATAACACTAATGTCATTTAGTTGGGAGTAAAACTTAGCAACGATCGAACATATAAATAACGTCTCCCCTATCATTTAGGCATGAGACATTAGTAGCAGTACAAAAATTCCAAACCTACGATGCCACCGTAGATTATGAGGGGTCCCTCATCAGTTAGGAGTGAAACCCTTGTCCTTCGGGGCATCAACCTTATGGATCCACATAGTTAGTCATGTCTTAGTACCATTGACAAGGTACTAGCACCCTTCTAACTGGGGTTACAGGTTTGACCCCGATAGGTCAGATTGTGGCATGTCAATTGTAGTTAGCTGTAAAGCCCTGAGACTACCCCTTCGATGTGACATGGTGCATAGAACAACAACTAATCCTAAGCTAACCCATGATACTTTTCTAGATCATAAATAGCTGAATGTGTTCCATAAATCTGAAAGAAATAAGGAGAAGAAATGGCTTTGCTAAATATATTCAATACAAGACTATTCAAAACATACTTTGGTTATACAAAATAAAACTGAAAATAAATACATCAACTCTGAATGACTATCTATGAAGCCTCTACTAATAATGACTATTGGTAACCTGGACCTAACCCCAACTATCTTTAATCAATATGACTGAATAAAAAATGCTACTAGAACTAGAGTTGACTCGAGTCCTCGAATCAAAAGAAATTTTCACCTGCTAACTAGATGCTGTGAACTGTCTGATTAAGATGTGCTACAACTAGTACCTATATTATGAAACAATGTAGCACATAGACATATATGTGGGTCAGTACTTTTGGAATGTACTAAGTATGTAGGGGTGAATGCATAAGTAAAACCATAACTAAATATTCGTATAAACTTTCAAATGATACGTGCTAAGTGTAAATGACTCACCTTGAGATTGAATAAAACAAAGAGTGAAAGATCATAGACAAAAGTAATGGGGCATAAAAATAAACTTTGTGAGCTATAACACTTAGTTTTTAATAGCTTTAGTTTTTATTATTTCTTTTGAGAGTTTTTTTCTAACCAACTTAAACCATGTGACCTATCATGGATTCCAACGTATTACCCACATTTGGGAGAGCAGTTCTACCCATTCCATTGGAATAAGACTTTAACTTGGTGATCACTTATCTTAACCAATATTGGCACTCAAACCTATGGTGAGACTTAGTTCTGGGGCATGTGACCTCGGACTCATACCCAAATCAGTTTTAAATACTACTCCTATGTTAATTATATACTCATACTTTAGAAAATACACCTTAAAATAGAATAAAGGTTTATAGAATGAAAACCACTTATGCTTCTCTTTATTTAAATCAAAATCAAGATGAAAAAATTTGGATTTCATATCTTATCTTAGGATCAAAAGATCAATCTTTGCTTTAAATCATGATATAAAACTTAACAATGGATCTTAAGAGCATAATCTTCTCGTAAACCCAATACTTGTACTTAGGACTTATAACATATGCTTAAATTCTTAGAAATTCATGACAAAACTTCATGCTCAATAATCATTTTGAAATCTTTCAACAATCCTAGTAAAATTAATGAAACTAAAATCAGAATATGAATCTTATAAATTAAAACATGAACATGAGCAATCTTGATATACTTAAAGATTTCAATCTTATGGTAATAACATGCTTCAAGAATATAGCAGTTTGGGTATGAATCCTAATTTTAAAACAAGTAAATTAAATCTAAAAATCATACACTTTGGGTAAAAGGATGAAAGGGCACCCTTGTTCATAAATCCCATATACCTTAAGTTTCTTGACTTGTGAAGAAAGTTTGAAGCTTTAGACTTGAATGATGAACTTGTTAAAAAAAAACCTTATTCTTGATATTTCTTGAAGATATCTTGAACTTGGAAGCTTGAACTCTTGGACTCTTGAATAAATCATCAATTTGAAACTTAAATCCTTATGGTCTTAAGAGAAGAAGTTTTAATTATTGTTCATAGAAAATGGGAGGTTTTTTTACGTGTGTTGTTCTAAGGAAGATGGGCAAATAATGCCCATTTTGTTTAGATGGCTGTGGTTGAGGGGAATGGACTAAACTGACCCTTGGACTCTTTTTATCATGGGAATAGAACTCATGGAGAGAACCCTAGTACCCCTTACTATGTCTCACAAAAAAGGTCATCACTTTTTTCTTAGGTATTAGATTAAGGAGAACTTGGCATTGTTGGAAAGCTAAATCAATTATTGATCATTAGGTGGGCATAGATCTGAATAATTCCACCTATGTCAAAAGTTATTCATGTTCAAAATTGATCCTTGTACAATCAAATACAAAAATTTGGTTGAATCAAAGGCTCTTAGTTCAACCTTGATCTAAGTGATTCCTATGAACATTTTTCACCTAATAAGCACTCTTCACACTAGGATAATGATCATGGCACATGTATTCAAAATATAAATCATGGGATTAGAGTTTACACATGTAGTAGTGATGATTCAATTTATAGCTCAAAAATTTGGGGGGGTCACATTATCTCACCTTGGAATCATTCGTCCTCGAATGATGGCTAGTAAATTGTTGAAGCCTTAGAGGTATGGAATAATTTACACATAACATGTCTAGTAATGCAGGATATTGCTAAACTGAAATCTTATAACTTTATCATGAAACAAATTTTTGATCTGACTTGACTTTACTTACTATAAGGAGCTGATTCATAGTGAGAGCTTGGAACTCACTTGAAATGTTCATGATATGAACTAACATATAAAACTGAGAATTAATAACTGATGCAATAAAATTCCCAGAGCTACTAAGGATGGAATAAACTACGTATGTTCTTATTAGGAATTGTTCCTCAAAAAAACCCGAATAGGTATCAAAATAAAAAGGCTTCATGAAATCACCAAGTAGATTATGTAAGCACGAATCACGAGATAACGAGACCAAGGTATTACAATGGGTATCACAGTGTCTAAGTTGGAATACTTGGAAAACTGTGATCATGAACTAAACACTTATGAACTGAATCATGAGTAACTATCTGAATAAGATACATGATGCATGAACTGAATTGAATTCACAATTTACATTGATGTGAACAAATTACCTCTTGGAATATCCATATACATGAAACTACAGAAGAAAAAACTAGATGGAAAGATGAAAAATAATAGGAGCTTATCTTTCCAAGTGCTAAACTAAATTTTTGGCTATACAGAATGAATCATATTGAAAGCTTACACACAACTGGAGTATTTCTTTAACACTCTTTCTAATAAGTTCTAAAAACATTAGGTAGCAAAGAATTCTTAGGTATGCTCTGAATAAGATATCTGAGTATGGAATCTTAATATGGATATAACTCTGTAACAGGGAACACATGCGTATGAAATATAAGCTAGGATAGAACTACGAAGCCTTATTCAATGAAACTGTAATTTTTCAAGCTTAGCTACACTTCTCAAATATTTCTCAACTATACTGTCCCCCTAAATACCCTACTCATTTGATTCAACTTATAATTCTCACATGGGCATTGATAACATCATCTACTAAGTTCTGAGCTGAACTAAATTCTCTCACCATGTTCAAGCCTAACTTGAAATCACAAGGTACTACATAGAACACCACAATACTAGTCTGAACCACAAATTCAATATCCTATCTGTCTTTAGAACTCTTATTTCAAGATTAATACTCATTACCACTCCAACAACTAACTTAAACCTCTTATTATCAATTCACTATTACATAATGCATTCATCAACTTACACACAAACTTAACATTAAAGCATATAGTTATAACCATATATGAACATCTAGTCAATCAACCCTCCTAGGAAATTTTTCTCATATTCTCTAATATTTCTGTCAATAACAACTTCCATACACTATCCTCAATAAGACATACCTAGAATTCTCAAATAACAATGAAATATACTAAACGTTTTACCTCAATATTACTTCACACTTATAGACTTACATAGAACAACCATACAATGATATTTTCCTAATACGAAATGTTTACTCTCTCCCATCTAAAAAATTGTTCATCACTCTATCAATTTATAAGGAGATGTCACTAAAAGGTTAGAACATGAGAACTTGAAGCATGAAAGAACATTACGTATCACTTTAACTCTTAAATAAGGCTTGAAAAATAGAGTATCAAAAGCATTAATAGATTAAAGAGATCTAATATGAGGACATGTATGACATAATCTGAATTTCACTAATCATTAAGAGTGTAACATGAGTTATCAAAACAAAACATATTTTAAAGCATAGGTACATAAGTCACGAGATGCATGACCCAAGTTTAGATATCATAATTTAATGGAATATGATTCATTCCACTGAGTAATTTGGGACTCTAAGTACTAGGGACTGAGAGCACACACAACTCTCTATGATGTGCATGAACATGAACTATGATCATGAAGATAACGTGTATGTCATGAGTAGATGTCATGATGAATGAAGTACACAAATTTGCACTATGATTCTAATGGATAGGGCTTCTTCCTCCCCTAGTGTTGTTCTACAACACATTGACATCACTGCTAGAATCTGAGAGCCCTACTTGGTCACTTATTCTATCATCTCCCCCTTATCTTTAAGCCATCATTCAATGTCTATAGGCCCCTTTTATAAACTCTAAACTGAACTGCAACCACTTTACTCTAGAGTTTGGGATATTATAATACACATCAACAATAAACTCACTCTGAAAGACTATACCTAAAAGTGTAAAACGCGCCACTAGTACTCCCTTCTGATATACAACTCTTAACTTTTTGTAGCCCCACTATTCATCATATAATAATTTGAACACTTACTAACTTAGAAGCTTTATGATTATCACCATACCCGAAGTTCACACCATCTAGAGCTTTAAATCTTCCTTCTATTAGATCAATCATCAAATATTCAAACTTAGATTCTAACACTTAACATGGATATCTCCAAACATTTAATGAAACATAATAACTTTCTTCATAGACCACTAATATCATATCTCAAAACTTATACTTTTTAGAGAATTACCATTACAATGAAATATCAAACATCAACAACCTACAACCTATAACTTAGCTAGAAAGAACACCACATACTAAATAACTAGCTCCATTCGCACTTAGCAACTAAGGGGTACTATCTAAGTGCACATACTTCAAAAACTTAGAAATAATAATATCCCATATCACCTTAGGCACACCTTTAAATCATACCTACACCATTATACTTAATTATGAATAAGTAAAATTCTTACATACACTATTTCAAGCCTACTTGCTCACTTTTCCTACAACTAAAAACCATAGATACATAATCTACTAAATTCAGATAACACTATCCCCACACTACTACTGCGAAACTTTTTGATTTATTCTTCTAATTCTTGATCATGTGCTATCATAGGATTCTGAGGATGTATCTAAAAGAACATCCGACTTTGGCTTAGTGTACAATTTTATGATTATCAATGAAATCTTACATACTTCAAACCTTAAAAGTACTGATGGGATACTTTTGAGTCTACGTGTAATCCCATAACCATCTATGGGGACTATCTGAGAAAACTCTACCTATAAAGATTTAAGCTTGGCTATTTCTGTTGCATCAAGAATAAGGCAGAGTTGGCATGAATAAAGCAAAGTAAGAATCTGCATAAGTTTCTTAGAAAAAACTTTTTTTGCATGATCTGAGACATAAAAAAGGGAAAAAAATTCTTAAATGTTCTGTAACCTCTCAAAGAAAAGTACATACGTCTCCATTCCATTCCCCAAAACTCTACTAGATACCAATTCATGGACTCCCTAGGACACTTGAACTCTATGCTCTGATACTATGCTTGTAATGCCATAAGACTACCCCTGGATGTTATACGGTGCTTAGAACAATAAGTGATCCTAACCTAACTCATGATACTTGCATAACTCATGAGCAACTAAATGTGTTACATAAATCTGAATGAAATAAGCAGAAGAAATAGCTTAGCTAAATACATTCAATACAAGACTGTTCCAAACATACTTTGGTTATACAAAACAAAACTAAAAATAAATACATTAAATCTGAATGACCGTCTATGAAGCCTCTACTAATACTGACTATAGGTAGATGGGACATGACCTCAACTATCACTAATCAATATGACTAAATTAAAAAATGCTACTAGAACTAGAGATGACTAGAGTCCTCAAATCTAAAGAACTCTTCACCTTCTAACTGGAAGTTAGGAACTGTCTGTTTATGATATGCTACAACTGGTACGTACATTTCAAGACAATGTAGCACAAAGACATATATGTGGGTCAGTACTTTTCGAATGTACTGAGTATTTGGGGGTGAATGCAAAAGTAAAACCATAACTGAATAATCATATAAACTTTCAAATGATGCATGCTAAGTGTAAATGACTCACCTTGATCTTGAATAAAATAAATACTGCAAAATCATAGACATGAGTAATGAAGCATAAAAATAAACTTTGTGAGCCATAACACGGTGTTTCTATAAGCTTTACTTTTTATTCTTTATTTTTGGATTTTCTTCTAACCACATAAACTATGTGAGCTATCATGGATTCCAACGTATTAGCCATGTTTTGGAGAGCTGTTCTACCCTTGCCTTCAGAATAGAACCTTAATTTAGTGATCACTTAGCTTAACCCATATTGGGACTTATTCCTATAGTGGGACGTAGTTCTAGGGCATGTAACCTCAAACTCATACCTAACTCGGTGATAGATTCTGTGGCTATGTTACTTATATGCTCATACTTTTGGAAATCCACCTTAAAATAACATAAGTTACATGACCCAAACTAGGGCCTTGTCGTAATAGGCAATCTCAAGTCCAACTAGGATCCAAGAGCACCCCAATACCCACCACAACCAACCAACATATACCCTGAGTCTGATGAACTCCAAACATATAACATGATAATGTATTAATAAAGTGGTGATTTTAGGATAAGCCTATATCAGAGGCCAACCCAACCAAGTTGATCCACCCAATAATTGAAACTAACAATCCAAGATAGCTAATAACCAAACAAAAACCATAAATCAAAACCAAGATACTAACCCAATGTGTATACATAAAAGTAATAACTACTTTATACCATACCCAAGTCCTCAGTTGTCCATATAAAGCCTCTAGACTAAACCAAAGACTACTTAGTAGGGGCATGCCCCCGACATAGCCATAGACCATGTCTATAAAAAGCAAAAGTACATAAAGTAATCCCTGATATAAAATAGATTCTTTACAAATTGTGAAAGCTCACCACTTTAATCCAACAGTTGATCCTAAAGTTCGATCGCTAATTAGGGAGAGTGGAATAGCTGGTTCGTATATTGCATGGGGATATAACCGTCCAAAGATCGGTTAGCTGGTGAATGCTAGCATGGACTCAAGATAAGGATAAAATAGTGTAATTTACATAAATTAAATAAAACTACCCATAATAAATACAACAATACATATAGTAAAGGGAACCTTGTTTACAAAGAATTTAAAACCATTAACCTGCGTATGTGAAGATTAATCGTCCTTAACTACCCATGGGCTATATGGGTTCAGTGTAACCCCCTAAATGTGCCTTGATGCATGTAGCTGCCCGAACCGAAGATACCATAAGTGTAAGGGATTCCCATGTACCCTCACCCTCCATGATACATTTGTACAGTGTACTTAGAGGATTCTACTATTTCTCATGGTATCATGTAAGGTCGCCATGACCTACCCCTTATGTCAGCAAATATGAGTTTCCACTATTTATCCTTTAGAATCCCACCTTCAGGGTTAGATATCACAACTCACCATTATTGCCCAATTAAAACTATTTCCATTCAATCAAACCATTAGTCCATTATTATTACTCAAGGCTATTACATAGTGGTATCATCAAACCGACTATAACTTGGAAGTATTGTCCTTAGCCAAACCTTTTAGATATCAAGGGATTCCCATGTACCCATAGATCACATTATCAAATTAACTTGGGGGATTCCCATGTACCCCACAAGTATTAATTTCCATATTAGAGTGGGGGATTCCCTTGCATTCACTTAGAGGATTCCTACATAACCCACAAGGTTTTCAAATGTTCCAACCATAACCACCGAGACCTCACCAATTGACCATTCCAAAAATCTAAAGTAACTATATAATAAAAACTATTTAATACAAAGCCATCCAAATCTATTTAGGGTTCCAATACAAAACTAAACCATGCAAGGCTTCCAATGAAAGTTCAACAATATAGTGAAAACATTCTTTTAGGCATTTTATCAAAAATGTTGAGGACGTACCTTCACCAAGACCAAACCAAAGCATAAGCCATCTAGATTAGGATTATCCATGACCCGTTTATTAAACCATAACCAAAACCATCCACATATGTAAACCATTACCAAAACATGTAAAAACGTGATTTAAATCACTACTAAACAACATGCATAAAAACCCTCTACATATGTTTCGAAAACAACCATTTATGATTCATAAATTAATGTTTAAAGCACATTAATCATTTCTTTAGTTGGAACTAATAATGGGGGAAGAAATGAGTGCCTTATACAAGAGGATTCCAAAGAGAAACATGACTCTTGATCTTCTTGGGGAAAATATGTAGAAACCCTAGCCTCTAATCTTCAAAAGTAAGTTTTGAGAGAGTATTTGGAATGCTTCCATCCTTTAACAAGTGTTATAAGAGGAAAGTAAGGGTTATATAACTTGAGGACATAAGAGTTTTGAAGTAGGATATGTCTGGACTACACTTGACATAAATTATAGCAAGAAACAATGTAGGGTTCAACTCACCCATGGAATCCGTACCCTAGGGTATAAGTGGCACCATAAATTGTACCTAAGACCTTTCCAAGACCCTATAAACTGGTTCCTATATGACTCTGCCATCCTAAATCGTACCATAGGGTATGAGTGGTACATAAAACCGTACCCACATCTCGTACCTTGTACAGTTTTACAGGACCACACCAATCAAGCATCATATGACTTGCCTTTTACCCCTCATATCCTTCTATCTGACTCGATCCTTAATGAGTCATACTTTGGGCAGAAACCAAGACAAGAATACTACCTAGCATACGATTAAACTTGAAATCTAACCCATAAATCCTATCCAAGGGTATGAATGGTATCCTTGAGTCTTACCACGTCTAAAAGTCAAAAACCAAGGAAATTTTGCAAGGGTCCAAATCTTAGGGTGAAGTCTCTCCCACTAGGATCATTCATCTTTGAATGATGGGTAAGGGAAAGGAACAAGCATGAGATAACATATTAACACCCATAAAACTTTTCCTCAACCAAAATAGAAGACAAGGACCTAACCCAAGAGGATAAGATCACCACATAGGCCAAACATGATTTACACCCAAACACCTCTATTCCAACCTCTAACTAAGTTAGAAAACAAGTACGTGTTGATAAACACACAACTTACACATGATTTTCTAAAAAAATAACCAATGTGGATACTTGGACTCCTTGTCATCCTCCACATCCCTAATGGCTTTCTTGGAGTTTTTGATTTCTCCATGGAACATTTACCAAAGCCATACCTTTAATTAGCAACTGGTGACTTACCGATCCAAGATCCTCACTATGACCTCCTTAAGGAACAAGGATCCAAGATACCAATACCACCCAAAGGAACCAACCAACTATGGACCATCCACACCTTACCTACAATACAAACACATCGATTACCAAATCAATGCACTCATGCTAGAGAACAAGTCCTATTCAACTTAGAATTTACCGAGACACATCACTATGAGAGGTTGAGTCTAACTATACACCACCAATTCAATGTTCAAGCCTATCAAAATCTAAAGGGAGTTAACTTAGGCCACCGGGCTTTATTACTTACTTCTATCCCAAAGCACTACTTTGCTTCCTTTATAACCAAAACCTCTATCCTATAATTGAACACCCCAAACCATACAATAATCAAACCATGAAAGCGTTGTATAAAATAATGCCTTTCTAAGACCCTTAAGTACCCACACAACTACAGGTATATCTAGCAGTTACAACATTGAAGCCTACTGCCTATATACCCGCAATATGATCTATCCTTCCAAAGATCTGGCACTCCTTAAAACCTTCGCAAAGCTTTCACCACCCATTACTTTTCTAACTATTTCCCATGACAAAAACCTAGCCTCATCTTCTAAACCTTAACTTTAGTAGTCATCCTAGACTCTCCCCCATTTAGGGACTTCTACATCCCTTGTTTCAAAATATCACCATGCTACCCAAACCACTACCATCCTAACATAAGAAGAATCATTTAAGGAACTGAATTACATAAATTATCCATGTCACCTAAGGCAAGTCCTCCAAAATATGACAATACATTAAAGGCATGAAGTACTTTATAACAACTACGTATGTCATATTGAAGAATCAAACCGACCAAACTATACCATCAAAAAAGTCCTTAGATGGACACTACCTATACCATAAGAAATGCAATGTAGGGCCAAGACTCATACCTAGGGAACAAGTCAAATGCAAGATGTGAACCTTAGGCATAAGCACTATAAGAATGCACTCAACATAGATAGAGTACTCTCTTAACTGAGAGAGAAGGGTATCACTAAAATATACAACCCGATCTTTCCTTAAAGTCTATCATAAGAAAGAAACTTAATATTAACCATCAACATTTATCCTATTAAACCTATAATATTCCACTCTAATAGGGGCCACCAAGGATGTGCACTAGGGACACTTAGTTTTCGTATAGCAAAAGTTTATCCACTCTAAGGTTGCCTAAAGCCTAAAATAGACATACGAGCTTTATGCTTTAACCCCATCCCACGACTCAACCCTTAACCTACTAATTCAGCTATAACTTCTGGCCTATAAGCCATATCTTTCCATTATTTTTTCCCAATTCATCAACTTCACCGCTTTTACAAAAGGCATCCAACCTACTAATTTACCTCCACAATTATCGCATGTTATTCTCAGGATAACATACTCCTTTAATCATAATCAACATCTAAGATAAACACTTAGTATCTATCAACCGCGATGAACTACTATCAAAGTACCCCATATAGAATAGAATATACATATAAAGTCCTTCTCTACTAAAAGGACACCCTAAATACTGTAGTAACCACGAAAAACCTCTGCATATTAAGGGGACCATTCCTCTTATTCACGATAGCCTGAATTGCACTCCATGGGGAAACTCTAGAATAGATGGATCCTCTATCTAAAAGATCCCTTAATTGCTTCTTAAGCTCCTTTAACCCAATTGGAACCATTCAATAAAGAAAAAATTGAACCCCAACTAACCTCATCATTAGAAATACACCATGAGGGTCATCAAGGAAGACCTCAAAAGATTTATTCACTACCAAAACTAAACTAAAGAAGGAACTTCCTAGTTAGAATTTATAACACAAACTAAACAAAATAGTGATATCCATTTGACGACCAATCTTTGAGCTTTAAGATACGATATAATATTTCGCATAACAACTAGGGAACAAAACCACCATCCCATTCCATGAATGACTCACTATGGAGACTAAAGACAGCCTTTTAAAGGATCCATCCATCTAATAATAAATGGCACGAGTGGAACCAATCTAATACAAATAATGACATTGAAATCCACCATATTCGAGTCACACAAATCAACCATGACCACTTTACTACTAACAAATATCACACACCCTTTATAGACTCTTTTAGAAATTACAGAGCCACCTACCAGTATTGAAACAGAAGAACAAAATAGTCCAAAGTAACCTTAAGACCAAAATACACAACCATAAATAGGGTCACAAAAGAGAGAGGACCCCGAACTAAGTAAACCATACATACCATAAGGAAAAGGTTTTTCAGTACACCAGTGTCAAAATCATAAGATGTCACAGACTTTTGAGGAATAGTAAGGACATTGATATGATCTTGAACAGTGCTAGAGCTCCAAGTAGCAACTAATACTCTATGTTCCTAAGCCAACACCCTTAAGGGATACTCTAGTTGCGTGTAACCTAATTTACCACAACTAAAATACTAATTCCTTCCTTTCTAACAAAAACTATGGTGCGATCAACCATAATATCTATAAAAAAATAGGATGATACAGATTAGGCCCCATTGGCCTGAGATTAGGTATCTTTTTTCCTAGAAGAATGTACCAATCTGAAAAATGCATTCCTCCTAATAAATTTAGGTAGGAGCACAAGAAATAAAATAGGAGTTAGTACCCACCCAACTCTTTCTCTAAAACCTCTTACCACTATACCATTAGCCCCTCCTTTATTCATAAGATTGAGATTCCTTACCTTTCTCATTTGCCCACCTTACCTCATTCCTTATCGTACTAATAGGATAGGATTAGTATGATAGAATTGTTACTTTCTAGGTTAATAGATTAATAGAATATCAAAATTCAGCATTGGTAACCTCTCCCTGAGGTAATCAAGTATGAGTACCACCTTTTCAGGTAGGGTCCGTGGAGATTAGTGGGACACTATGGGGAAAGCCAGAAGAGGGGACCCTTGGATGTTTTTATGCCCAATGAGTTGGACTAGATCTATCCATATTGTCCTAGAGTGGGAAAGGTGATTTTCCATGAACTTTAGATTTTTCGAGAAGATATGATTCGAAAAGTTAACCAAAGAAGATTTAGAGAAGAATTCAAGAACTTAGACTCCGTAGCCTAAACATAGAACACTAAGAAAGTGAAACATTTTTAAATGCCTTATAGCCTCCAGATTATAAGTTTGGTACACGACACAATTATAAGAAAGACTCTACTCGACACGGCTTTGTGGACACACCATGACACCAAATCCTAAAGCTCTGATACCAAATTGGCATGACCCAAACTGGGGCCTTGTCTTAATAGGCAATCTCAAGTACAATTAGGACCAGAGGCCACCCCTAATATAGTAATGACCTGGAACTACCCCTAGTCGTCACACAGTTCTTACGACCTCGAAGGACCAAAAGTTAACCCATGAATGATATCTTTGTGAGCACTGAATAATAATACTATAATTAATATGTAAAATGGGCTAAATGCCATAAGGTTTAAAATATCTAAAATACTAATAAAATATAACATCTATAAAACTAAATATTGTCTAAAAATCTAGTTTGAAAAGCCTCTAACTGAATCTATCTGAAAGTGGAGTTGATGGGACAATCCCCCAAGTAACTCCATTTACTGAACTACTATATCTACTAAAAATATGAAATAATAGAATATCCTCAAATGGTGAGGACTCTACTAAATCTACTACTGCTGGCTGAATTTGAATCTACTATTTGTGGTCGGGAATTTAAGCGTTTAAACCTATACTATAAAACATCATAGCATAGAAAATTATGTGTCAGTGCGTAGGAATTACTATTATGCTAGATAAGGTAAGGCTAAAGTCAAGTGTTCATATGCATGAACAAGAACTAACTAAATGATATAGAATAACTGAACATGAGAGCACATGGATAATCTGAACTATGGAAAATACTGAGTAACCAATATTGTACATTTATATACATGCTGTAACTGAGCTTTTCTAATGCTAAGTACTGAATTTAAATAATTGAGTAACTAATATCTGAGTTACTGATAACTGAATTACTAGTTTTGAATTGACTATGTCTGACAATCCTAATTCTATAGAACTAAATGGAGTTCCCTATTGAAGACCAAAACTGAAACTAAAATGTGGGAGGTAATCATCTAACAAACATTACCCTCTCTAAACTGATTGGGGTCCAACTTGTTATCCCAGATGGAAGGGTGCTAATACCGTGCCACGGGTACTAACACTAGAAAACTAGGTTGCCAAGCCTAACTGATGGGTGACACCTAGGCAGAGCCAAGCCTAATCTAACGGGTGACCCCTAGGAGGTAGTCAAGCCTAGTCTGACTGGTGACTCCTCATCCTGCGTAGGCTATGCAGTTCTAGAGTACTAGGACAACTACTAACAACTCTTTCTATCTTTTGGGGAAGCCATCATCCCTGCACTCGCTCGGTGCTAAATCCTACTCTCAACTGAATAGACACTGATCTATTATACTGAACAGAGCTGGACTGAATTCACTGAGTTTCCTGAGTGCTATAACTAAGTGAGTTCTACTGAATTCTTTATCTAACTGAGAGTACTATTTACCCTGATAAGACTGACACTATTCTGTAACTGACACAGGTTCTAAATAAACAACTAAATTGTCTGGTATTAAATACCCTTAGGACTCGATAGAATTAAAAGTAAAGCATAACATGATCTTGCAAAGCATAACAATGTATACATGTTCATATATCATCTATCGAGATATCGTATCAAATACTTGTAGGGCATAAGCCTGTTCATATACTACATGCCATGATTTTATCACTTTATTCACATGGACATTCTATCAAACACTTGGAGAGAAAAACTTCATGCACATAATCAGGGATAACATAAAAACATGGCAACTACAATGCCCAACTTACAATTCGATGGGTTTAGCATGAAATTCATATAAATCCCCATAAAATATTAATCTAATATTATGAATCATATAATAATCATAGATTAAATATACAATTAACATTATAGACACATTAATCACTTTGTAAACTCAATGGTTTATCAAGATAATCACATATTCATCACATATGCTATTTAATTTCATGAAACTTGCACTTAAATCATGGATTGAAACACAACTACTATCATGAACATGAATTCAATCGAATTCAAACATGAAAATAATAAATTTCAGATCTTGTATATATAAAAAGGAATTCTTGGACTCTATGGGTGAAAGGAGCCCCTAGATGAACATCTAACATACCTTAATTTGTGAGATTCTTGAAGTTCTTGAAGGATTTTTGGGCTTGACCTTGATTTCATAAACTAAGGTATTTGCCTCTTGAGAGAGAATGGTTTTGTTCTTGAGAGAAAGTGTGGAAAAATGACATAATAGGTATTTAGGGAATAATTTTGTGTTTAAAGGATGATCTGGTTATGGAAAAAGACCCTATAGCCCCTAGAAAGATTTTATTTTTCATCACTAAAAGCCCGAGTTGGGCATGTGGCGTGACACAACGCTATCACACCGTGTCACTAGAAATTGACAATTGGGAACTAGGATGATGGCGCGATGCAGTGCCATCGCGGTGCCTCTTTGGTTGTGAATTTTCCCTTTGGCGCGATGCACCATGATCGCGGGGTCACACTAAAAAGTGATAATTGGGAAAAAAGCTAGTAGTATGATGCAGTGGCATCATATTGAGTCACTGGAAAATGATGAATGCCATTTGGACTGCCTGCGCAACACGCTAGAGTACAAGGTGGTACACTATCTTACTAAAATAGCTCTAACTCTTTGCTCGGGTGTCAGATTTGGGAAAATTTGATATTGATGGAAACCTTATTAAATTTCCCACATAATGAAAATTTAAATATTGAAAATTCCATATGTATAAAAGTGTATTCATATTTAAAGAAAGTCTTTGACATTTTTGGTTTGAATTTAAGCTAGGTAAAAGTTTGGGGTGTTACAATATCTCCCTCTTGGAAACATTCATACTTGAATGATACTGATTAAGTTGAGGACTGTTGATAGACTGAGTTTATACATTGGACATGCATATCTGGTGCATGGAAGACACGAATGAACTGATTAATAAATACGTGACTAAATATGCAATAATAGCTGATACTAAGACTATAGCTATAACTGAGCATGGAACTAAGTAAATCTAAGGAAGTCTATTACCTTAATATGAGAACATCGATAACCCTAGGATCACTTAATGAACATGTATGAATAGGAATATGAGAACACGAATGAATCTAAAATGAGATACATGAACTGCATAGCTTTAATTGGACTGAGTCTTTGAGTACAAAGCTTACTGCTGAGATTGGAACTAGAGGGTCAACTGAGAGGACCCACTACTCTAACTAGATTTGTTACGTAAAAAGAAAATAGAAGGTTCAGATCATGATAGCTCGGGGGTTATAGTGCATCTCCCCCCTTGGGACACTATGTCTCTCAAAGAATGTTGACTTGACTGAGATACTAAGAAAAAACCGAGAAAATGCACAGGCACCTACGAACTAAATCGTAAATGAATATCTGGGATTTAAAACTGGGATATGATACGTTAAATGGGTTGAACTCATTACTAGTAGGATTCTCTATCTTGGAATGGTCATATTCATGAAACTTCATATAGTACAACTCAATGGAAAGATGGGAAACCATACAAACTTGTCCGCCTGACTGCTATCGAATTACTGACTTTATGGACTAACTCATGCTAAAAAATTATAATCGATTAGAGCATTTCTTGAAACTCTTTCTATAGAGTTCTAGTAACTTTAGGGAGTAAGGAATCTGGACATGGTCTGAATAAGCATCTGAATCACAATATGGATCCAATTCTATAATATAGAGTAAGGCCTACAAAACACCTTCTAAGATCGAGGTGCTAAACCTTTTGCACTGCAGCTACAAATTTTCAAGCTTAAACACATTTTTTTGAATACTCTCTCAACTATACTCTCCACCTTAGCACAACAATTCACCTGAAATTGTTGAAAATATTTACACGGGCGTTAAGCACGAATGCATAAACTTATTAGCTTTTATGATTAACTTAATGGCTGATAGCTGAATACTGGTCAGGTAAGATTGAACTATTCTTAACCTGAATAGCAGGGTGGTACAAATACCCACTTCAAAAAACCATAATGTACCCTGAGTTAGATGAACTCTGAATGTATAACAAGACTATTAATAATGTGGTAACATTAGGATAAGCCTATATCCCAGGCAAAACCAACTAAGTTGATTCACCTAATAACCAAAACGAACCGTCCCAGCAAAACAATAACCAATCCAAAACCATAAATAAAAACCAAGTCATACCATACTATAAGACCCCACAAAATCCTAAACCCAACTAAGTCTTTTAAGATTGCTAAGGGGTCCTAAATTTAGAAAATTCTAGCTAAGTATTCATACTTAGTATTATTTTGGCCGTCGTAAGTTGGAAACTCAATTGCACAACTCTTATGACCTTGAAGTATCGATCTTTAGATTGATTCATAATCAGGAATGATAGTAGGTGTTCCTAAAGTTTTAGATTTTCTTGAACATCATTTGACATATGTCTGGGAACCCAAAATAGTGTATCAGTGCAATCCCAATGCGGTGCATCGACCATCGCATTGATTAATATTTGTTTAGCTCTTAGTGGTAAATTCTAGTAAATTGATGCGCACTCGAGGCGATGCATTAGCCATCGCATTCTACGCATCGACTGTTCACTTTTCAGTCATTAAAATTTATGTCCTCAGGGGTATTAAGATCTTTTCCCCATACCTATCAGCCTAAAACACGAGATTAATCCTATTTAGAGGCTAAATACATTCACTATTCTCAAATTTCTCAAGAACATAAACCCTAGGTGATTTAAATTCAAAAACCAAGAGTCAAGATTTCACTTTCATTCTATAAGAATTTAACAACAAAGGTACGTGAGGTGTTCATACAAGGGTTCCTTCCACCCTTGGAGTCTAAGAAACTCTTTTCAATTTCAAGTAGCTTGATTTCATGCTTTCCATGATTTGAAAGCAAAGTGTATCCATGATTATTGCTATAATTGGGTTTCTATTTTATGATTTATTATAAGACTTATGTAAAATTAATTGACATTTGTGATTTATCATGTGAATTTATGTTGAAACCCATGGAATTGTTAATTTGGAATTGAATCCTGATCCTAACATGTTGTTTTAGTGTCATGTGCATAGATTATGCTATCGAAGTATTTGATGGATTGCTCATGTGAATGTAATGATAAGATTATATTATGGTAGTATGCATACTGTTTTATGCAATGCAAGTGTTTGATAAAATTCCTCTTTAGATGCATTATGAACAAGTGTGCATTTTTATGCTATCTAGTTCGGGTGGTATTTATGCCTAAAAATTTAGTTATTTAATAGAGCCAATGTCAGTTATAAAATAATTTCAGTCATGTCACGATTGGTAGTACTCTCAATCAGTTACAGGACTCAGGAGAACTCAGTAGATTCAGTATTTATTTCAGACCTCAGTAAACTCAGTCAACTAAAAGAATTCAGTAGCATTTCGTCAGTCAACAAAACACAGTAAAATTAATAACAGTTCAGTCAAGTCTAGTATAAACTAGGAAATTAGTTCAGTATCTATTCAAATGTGAGTAGGATTCTACACCGAGTTAACCTAGGGATTAGGGCATTCCTGCCACCAAAGGCTTTGACAGTTAGGAGGAATCCCTGGGTTATAGAATTATACAGCCAGCATAGGTTGAGATATTTTCCTGCTAGACTAGGGTTGATGCATGTCATACAAGTTTTTCTACCAGTGAGGGTTGTTGAAAGAGGTTCCTATCACAGAGGGTTAACTTATAGTTATGTTTACCCATGGCATGGTACTAACACCCTTCCAAATGGGGTTACAGGTTGGACAATACCCAAATCATTTTGATAGGGGAATGTTAGTTAGATGATTACCTCCCACAACCTCAGTTTTAGTTCTAGTCTCAGAATAGAACTCAGCCCAGTTATATAGATTTAGGACTGTTAGATACATTCACTCTATTCAGTACGAAACTCAGTATAGTTCTGCATGATTAAGACTATTAGATACAGTCACTCCGTTATCAGCTACACAATATCAGTAAACTCAGATATCGGTAAATCAAAAATTCAAAACTCAATATCCAGTGTTATCATGATCTCAATTATAGTATACGTATTTATGCATGTACTCTCATTCGGTTATATTCACGTCATTCATCCATTATTGTTCATTCATATGAACCCATGCATTTTAACCTACCTCACTTAGCATACCAGTACATTCAA
This sequence comes from Capsicum annuum, assembly GCF_002878395.1. Lineage (NCBI taxonomy): Eukaryota > Viridiplantae > Streptophyta > Magnoliopsida > Solanales > Solanaceae > Capsicum > Capsicum annuum. The sequence goes on along the minus strand of NC_061116.1, from coordinate 24,916,729 downwards.
AGTACTGACTCATAGTTTTCTCTTGCTATATGATGTTTTTTATTATAGGTTCAGACACACGGGCTCTCGAGCACCCTTAGTAGTCCAAATATTCAACAGTCAGAGTTAGTGGTGAGTCCTTATAGTTTGAGGACATGATTATTTTCTTCAGTATTTTAGTTTATCCGTATATTTTTTAGTAGTTAGAGTTAGTTGAGGGCTTGTCTCATCAACTTCATAACTCAGATAGTGGAGGATTTTTAGACTCGAGTATTTTTCAGACAAATGTTTAAGTTTTGGTATTGTTGCACCGTATTTAGTTTTATTTCAGTATTGAACCTTATGGCCCGTTTTCGCCTAATTTCTGCATATTTACAGTATTAGTATTCAGTTATTTTAGCAGCTACCAGTCATGAGTTAACTTGTGGTTCTTCGGGATTATAAGCACTATGTAGCATCTGTGGTACAGACTCGGGGTGTTACAAACTTTGTATAAGATCCTAAGGTTCAACAGAGTCCTAGGAATTCTAAAAGTCATATCTAGTAGAGTCTTATGCATGGGTGTGTAGCTGCCACACTTATGGACAAGAGGCTACGAGATGATTTAAGAAAAGTTTCCCTTCTTTCAGTACTTATATCGTGCGAGTGGGCATGAGCTCTAGTTAAACTATCTGTCTAATCCAAGTTTCTTTTATGCTTATAGAATGTGCCTGTAACACCCTGAAAAATGGGTCCCAAAGCATCACACAGTGCTTGAGGCTACGAGTAGCCCCAAGCTAACTCTTTGAGCCATTGTCATTTAGTTCAACATAAATCAACGGGGTTTCCATAAATAACCCTCAAATATCCACAGAGTAATCATCATCCAAGGATAAAAGAATTTTAGAAAGATAACAAAATACGACTTATTAGTCAACTCCCAATATCTATACTAGTCTGACAAGGCTCTAAGAAAATCAATAAAACCAGCGAGCCATTGAGACATGCCCCAACTGACTCATACTCAGTTATCAAATGTAAATAATTCTGTGAAACCAACATCAGACATCAGGTCCTCGGAACATGAGGACTCACCACAACAGAGGATGTAGAACAAAATGTCCAAAGAATCACTGTCGAACCTGGAACTGAGCACCTAAACCTACATTCTGAGAAAATACAACCCACATCCGAAGATGTGGGTCAGTACCATGGAAAGGAATCAAGTATATGCGGGTGTATGCGATTGTGTAAACATCATCATCATAATAAGAAATATACAAGATGTATGAAAGACTCACAGAGCCTGAAGAAAATCATCATAATCATGAGAGGATGAAATAAGTACAATAACACATGTGAGTCATTATATAATTTGTCTATCACTTTCAGTTCATCAAGAATATCAATTCTCATAATGTAAATATCATTTAAATCTTTCGAAAGAATAACTTTCACAATTCCACTTTCAAATCACTTCACCCTTCACCATAGACACAAGGAAACACACACACACTAGGAGATCCTATTACCGACATAAACCATGTGACCAGCGTGGAATCCAACGCACAACCAATGTTGGGGAGAGCCATCGTATCCTTGCCATCGGAGTAGAACTATCGATATCAAATCCACACAAACTAGTGATCACTATATAAATCAGCCTCAGGCTCACTTGTATAGGGGCGCGTAGTTCTAGGGAAGTAAGGTCGATTAATACCTCCCACTTGGTGCTAAAGAGTTCTCCTAGACTTAGCTCAGATCATTTCAAAGACAATCCACAACAAAATAATTTCAGTAACTTATTAATATACATCAGGAGCCATCATGCTGCCCATCTATCAAAATTAACCACGCGGTGGATTTCCTTCACACTTGAGTTCAAAACAACTCCTTTAAGACCAAAAGTTCAAATCATTCAAAATTTCTCAAATATTCAACATCAACGTGTTTATAACACACACTTTCTCAAAAAAACACAATTTCCAATGGGGATTCACGACCCAAATATCAAAATCATGATAAATATCATTCAAGATTCATGCTTTATATCTCCACACATGTAAATTCATCTTTCAAAATCATAACTATCAATATTTCATAATAATCATCATAAGATATGGGTTCATGCTTCAAATTCATAAAAATCAAATAAAAATCATGCCTTTGTAAAGAAAATTACTTTTGGGTACAAGAACGAAAGAGAGTTCTTGTTGAAAAATCCCACATACCTTGAATGATGAACTTTAGATCGATACTCATTTTTGAGATGTTAATAATGCCTTTGAATGATGGTTTTTGGAGTTCTTGAACTAGGAACTTGGAATCTTGAATAAATTTGCAGAATTATTGGTGAACTTTGGAGGTTCTTGAAGTTGGATATAGGAGCTTAGGATTTTCTTTTTGAGGTAATTTGATGAAATATAGTATATAATGCTTCTAATAGGTTTTAATATAGGGTTTGGATGGATTTTGGGTGAGAGGGAATGACCAAAATGCCCCTAAAAATCAAGTAATTCTCGAATCTGTCCTTTGGTGGACTATTTTGATAGTCTGAAGTAGATCAACCATAACGTTTTACTCTGATATCCAAATTGGATGAAACCAATATCATAGAAATAGGACTCTCATATCTTTCCATTGATATAGAGTATCTCACCCAGATCATTGTGTACGACGAGGTATGATTGTTTGAAGTTGACCCACAAATTTGCTTTTCTCACAGAGCTTTCCATTGATATATAGTAGATCATCCAGATCATTATGTACAAGGAGTTATGATCATTTAAAGTTTGAGGAAAAATACGCTAGGCATCAGTACTTTTTCCTGCATATTTTGCTGTTCACTACTATTCACAATTCGATGGGAATATTCATAACTCATCGGTCGACTGTCCGTTTTGGATGATCCGCATATCGTTGGAAATTTTATTCGATACTCTACTGAATGGTGGGTCATAATCTAAGACATTCCACACAGTAAATTTATAATTCATTCTAGAAGATAGAACCCAACACGTTTACGCACAAAATTTCAACGAAAAATTTCTCGGGGTGCTACATCATCCCCCCTTGGAAACATTCGTCCTCGAATGACGCTGCACATACGAAGATTAGATAGGGAATAGAGCATACAGCTGAAACCATTCGTTAGACTCATCACCACATCGTTTCTTATTCCGAATGCAACATAGAATGCATAAATTCAAGAAACTACAGCTGAACACATAATAAATGAAAGATGAACTGCTGTAACTTTTATAAAAAATGCATGATTTAGGAAAGAATGGTACCTTCGGCTTGATCGGAGTTCGTGGAAAATAGGTACGGGTACTTGGATCGGATATCCGCCTCAGCTTCCCAAGTTGCACCCTCAACTGATTGGTTTCGCCACAATACCTTGACCAAGGGAACTTCTTTGTCCCTTAGTCTTCGGACACTGAAATCAAGAATATTAACAGGAATCATATCAAAAGAAAGATTTTCTTGAATGTCAGCACTCATAGAGGAATCCATTACCACAACATCGCTAATCTGCTTTCTAAGCATGGAGACATGGAATATTGGATGAAAAGAGGACAACTCGGAAGGAAACTCGACCTCATAAGCTACCTTACCAACACGGCTAAGAATTTTTTAAGGACCAACATAACGGGGACTAAGCTTCCCCTTCTTTTCGAATCTCTTCACTCCTCTCATGGGTGAAATTTTCAGATATACTAGGTCACCAACTTCAAACTCAAGGTCTCACTTTCTAGCATCCGCATATGACTTCTGACGACTCTGCGCAGTTTTCAAATTTTCCCTAATCAACTTAACTTTTTCTATAGCCTCAAATACCAAATCAGGACCACTCACAGCCGCTTAACCCACCTCAAACCAACCTATAGGTGATCTAGACTTCCTCCAATATAAGGCTTCAAACGGAGCCATGCCAATACTAGAGTGGAAACTGTTATTGTAAGTGAACTCCATCAACGATAAGTGATCATCCCAACTTCCCTTAAAGTCAAGTGAACAAGCTCTCAACATATCATCTAAGTTCTGGATGGTCTGCTCATCCTGACTATCAGTCTACAGATGAAAAGCAGAACTCAAAAGCACTTGGGTACCAAGACCCTTCTAAAAAGCTTCCCAAAATTGCGAAGTGAACTGGGTACCCCTATCCAAAATGATAGACAAGGGAACTCCATGCAGTCTGACTAGCTCTCCAATATACAATCTAGAATAATCCTCAGCAGTATGTGAAGTATGAATAGGCAAGAAATAAGTAGACTTAGTCAACCTATCAACCACAACCCAAATGGAATCATGATGGCGTCGGGAAGGAGGTAAGCTAATCACGAAGTCCATATTTACCTCTTCCCACTTCCAGGTGGGAATACTAAACTCTTGCATCATACCACCAGGTCTTTGGTGTTCAACCTTAACCTGATAGCATGTTTCACACTTAGCTACAAATGCTGCTATATCTTTCTTCATGCCACTCCACTAATAGATTTCCAGTAAGTCTCGGTACATCTTGGTGGTACCAGGATGAATAGAATATCGCACCCCATGCGCTTCAGCCATAATCATCTATCTCAGGTTATCAACATTTGGGACACACAATCTACCCTACAATCTCAACACACCATCTCCCCCATTGGGAGAAAACCTCTAATTTTTGGTCCTTGACTGACTCCTTCTAGTATTGCTTTTCTTTCACTTTCGAAACCAAGGAGGATTTGGAACTACTCTAAACCCCTATACTACCTTCAGCAGAGTCAAACAACCTAACCCCCAATCTAGCCAAACGATGTACATCATGAGCCAAATCTTTCTTAACTTCTACCACATGCAAAACACTATCCATGGACACTCTACTTAGGGCATCTGCCACAACATTGGCCTTGACCGGATGGTACAAGACACTCATATCATAGTCCTTTAACAATTCTAACCATCATCTCTGCCTAAGATTCAATTCTCTCTGGGTAAACACATACTGCAGACTCTTATGATCAGTGAAAACATCAACATGGACACCATACAAATAGTGTCTCCAGATTTTCAAAGAAACACAACAACAGCCAACTCCAGGTCATGGGTGGGGTAATTTTTCTCATGGGGTTTCAACTATCTAGGAGCATAAGCTATCACCTTACCCTTCTGCATCAATATGCAACCCAACCCAATTCTCGAAGCATCATAGTACACCACAAAAACATTAACACCATTAGGCAAAGTCAAAACAGGGGCTGAAGTGAGTCGATTCTTCAACTTCTAAAAAATCTTCTCACAAGATTCGGACCACAAGAACTTCACTTTCTTTTGGGTCAACTGAGTTATAGGAGATGCTATAGAAGAGAAACCCTCAACAAAACGGTGGTAATAGCAAGCTAAACCCAAGAAACTTCGGATATCAGTTTGAGAAATAGGTCTAGGCCAATTTCTAATAGCTTCGGTCTTTTGAGAATCAACTCTAATACCCTCGGAAGAAATGATATGACCCAGAAAAGCAACTAACCTTATCCAAAACTCACACTTACTGAACTTGGCAACCAACTTGTGATCTCTAAGGGTTTGAAAGACAGTTTGGAGATGATCAGAATTTTTATCTTCACTACGGGAGTACACCAGTATATCATCGATGAAGACTATGAAAAATAAATCCAGATATGGTCTGAACACTCGATTCATGAGGTCCATAAAAGTTGATAGGGCATTAGTTAACCCGAAAAACATAACAAAAAACTCAAAATGGCCATAACGAGTTAGAAAAGAGGTTTAAGAGAACCCCAAAGAGAAACACTAGGCTTTATGAAACCCTTATCTAGTAGATCTTTGAGTTGCTCTTTCAAATTCTTAAGTTCTACAGGGCCATACGATAAGGAGGAATAGAAATGGGTTGAGTATCGGGAAGAAGACCAATCCCAAACTCTATCTCTCTATTAGGAGTTATCCTTGGGAGATCATCCTAAAAGACATCAGAAAACTCATTGCAAACATTAACAGACTGGAGAGTTGGAGTCTCAGAATTAGTGTCTTTGACTCTAACCAAATGGTAAATACACCCCTTGGAGATAAGCTTTCAAGTTTAAGGTAAGAGATAAAATGACTCTTAGGTGACATAGAATTCCCAGACCACTCAAACACGGATGCACCCGAAAACTAAAACTTGACCACTCGGGTCCGACAATACATAGAGGTATAAGAAGAATACAGCCAGTCCATACCAAGAATCATATCAAAATCTACCATGTATAACTCAATCAGATCAGCCAACAAGACTCTATGAAAAACGATAACAGGACACTTTTTATACACTTTCTGGGCAACAATCGAATCACCCACTGGGGTAGAAACTAGGATAGGCTCAGGATCCATGATTCAACAAAGCATACGCATCAAACTGAAATATATGAAGCATACCAGTAACAACATCTGGAGAGTCCTTCTGTTCCTGGCGGGATGGTAAAGCATAGAATCTATTTTGGCACTGGCCGCCAGCATTGCTACAAGAGGCACCCTGTGGTGGGGCTGGGCGAGTCACTAGAACTGGAGCACTAACATTTTGAGTCTGGGTGTGAGGTCGATAGTCACGACGCCTTTGTCCATCCTATGGAAAATGTCTAACTCTGTGACCCATGTCATCACACCGAAAACAACCCCTCTTTACCCCAATACTCACCTGAATGAGCCCTACCATACTTAGGACAAAGGGGACGATTTAGCTTACTGACAGTACTGTACTTGGACTTGGATGCATATGACCTGTTACCTTGCTCCTGCCTGTCTCTAGGAACGGGAGAACTAGCAGATGATGGTGATGGCATAGACAAATGATCTTGATACTGAGGGTAACTCCCTCTCTATGATCTAGTCTGACCCTGTTTGTGCTGCTCGGACCTAGCTCTTTTATTCCTTCTCATTCTATCTCTCTCCTTAATCTTGTCTACCTCAATCTATTGGGCATGAGTCATCATCCTAGAAAGTTTCATCTCACTATTCAGCATAGCCTACCAGACTCCTCAACCACATAACTAGACACTCCAGTCACAAACTTACTCATACTAACCCAATTCTAAGCCACTAAGTCAGGAGCATACTTGGCCAACTGATTGAACTTTAGAAAGTACTTCCTCACAGTCATAGAGCCCTGTCGCAGGTTCATGAACTTTTCCACCTTTACCTCCCTTATCTCCAAAGGGAAAAACTTATCCAAGAATGCATCCTGGAACTCTTACCAAGTTGTAGGGACAGCTCCCTCACCTCTACCTTTCCTTCCAGAAACAACCAAGTCATACTGTGTTCCTCAAATATATACATCACCTGAGTAATCTTCCACACCTCCTCTACAAATAACTGTAGATTCTCATTAGACTTGGACCCATAGAATTTCGGTAGATTTATCTGCATGAAGTCATGGATCCTGGCAGTATATAAATCACCTCCTTGCTGCTGTGGAGCCGCCTGAACATTTGCAGTAACAGCTTGGGCGAGCTCCTAAAAGGCTGCCCAAAATTCAGCATGAGACACATTTTCATTCAATGGGTCAGCGGGTTGAGGTTGTTAACCATCATTATTTCTTCTCGCTCGATGTGGAGGCATATTTCTAAAAGAGAAGAGTATGAATCAATAGTAGAGAGAGACACTATAAGCATGATAGACTTTTGAAAGAAAGAATCACACTTTTTCCTAAAATGTCTTATAGCCTCTTGCTCATAGATGTGGCGCGCTACATACCAATGATCAAGACTTTCTTAACGCGGCTTGTCAGACTCCCTAGGACACCTTAAAACCTTAGACTCTGATACCAAGTTGGTAACGCCCCAAAAAATTGGTACCGAAGCATCACACAATGCTTGAGGCTATGAGTAGCCCCAAGCTAACCCTTTGAGCCATTTTCATTCAGTTCAACACAAATAAATGGGGTTTCCATAAATAACCATCCAATATCAACAGAGTAATCATTACCCAAGAATAAAAGAATTTTAGAAAGATAACAAAACATGACTTATTAGTCAGCTCCTAATATCTATACTAGTCTGACAAGCCTCTAAGAAAATCAATAAAACAAGCGAGCCATTGAGACATGCTCCAACTGACTCATACTCAGTTATCAAATGTAAACAATTCCATGAAACCAACATCAGACATCACGTCCTCAGGACATGAGGACTCACCACAACAGAGGATATAGAATAGCGTGCTCAAAGAATCACTGTCGAACCTGGAACAGAGCATGTGAACCTACATTCCGAGAAAATATAGCCCACTTTCGAAGATGTAGTTCAGTACCATGGAAAGGAATCGAGTATATAGTGGTGTATGCAATTGTATAAACATCATCATCACAAATATTTATAAGAAATATGTAGGATGCATGAAAGACTCACATAGTCTGAAGAAAATCATCATAATCATGAAAGGATGAAATAAGTACAATAACACATGTGAGTCATCATATAATTTGTCAGTCACTTTCAGTTCATCAAGAATATCAATTCTCATAATGTAAATATCATTTAAATCTGTCGAAAGAATAACTTTCATAATTCCACTTTCAAATCACTTCACCATTCACCATAGACACAAGGAAACACACATACACTGGGAGATCCTATAACCGACATAAACTATGTGAGCTACATGGAGTCCAACGTACAACCCACATCGGGGAAAACCGTCCTATCCTTGCCATCGGAGTAGGACTATCAATATCAAATCCACACAAACTAGTGAGCACTATATAAATCAGCCTCAGGGACACTCGTATGGGGGCACGTAGTTCTAGGGAAGTAAGGTCACTTTATACCTCCCACTCGTTGCTAAAGATTTCTCCCCGACTTAGCTCAGATCATTTCAAAGACAATCCATAACAAATTAATTTCAGTAATATATAAATATACATCGGGATCCATCATGCTTCCTATCTATCAAAATTAGCCACATTGTGGATTTCTTTCACACTTGAGTTCAAAACAACTCCATTAACACCAAAAGATCAAATAATTCAAAATATCTCAAATATTCAACATCAACGTGCTTATAGCACACTTTCTTAAAAAAACACAATTTCTAATTGGGATTCATGACCCAAATATCAAAATCATGATAAATATCATTCAAGATTGATACTTTATATCTCCACACATGTAAATTCACCTTTCAAAATCATAAACATCAAGATTTTATAATAATCATCATAAGATATAGGTTCATGCTTCAAATTCGTACAAATCAAATAAAAATCATACCTTTAGAAAGAGGACTCTCATATCTTTCCATTGATATATAGTATCTCACACAGATTATTATGTACGAGGAGTTATGATCATTTGAAGTTGACACAAAAATTCACTTTTGATAGGTTGAAGTAGATCTACCATAACTTTTTGCGCCGATAGAAAAATTGAAGGAAACTAATTTCATTGGAAAGAGGACTCGCAGAGCTTTCTGTTGATATATACTAGATCACCCAGATCATTATGTACAAGGATTTATGATCGTTTAAAGTTGGAGAAAAAAGACACTAGGCCTCAGTACTTTTTCCTGCACGTTTTACTATTCACTACTATTCACGGTTGGATCGGAATGTTCATAACTCATCGCTCGGATATCCGTTTTGGATGATCCACATATTTTTGGAAAGCGTATTCAATACTCTACGTAATGGTGGGTCATAATATAAGACATTCCGCATGGAAAATTTATAATTCATTCTAGAAGATAGAACTCAACACGTTTATGCAAAAAATTTCAACGAAAAATTTCTTGGGATATTATAGCTCCCCAAATAAGACTAGGGGAAGTGAAATAGGAGACCATCCAGAACCCCAGCCCATCTAGCCAGATCCTCTGAATGAATATCTCTCCCACGCTAAGCTTAGAGCAACTTTCACCTCCTAACTCATTTTTTGGCATCCTAAAATGAATGTCCATCTGCTATTTGGCCAACCTAGTGGCCAATACTGTTACTGCCAGGATTTAGGAGTTCACCCGAATGAACCCTCCATCTTTTACTGGGCCTAAATCAGATGAGAGCCTCTAGGAATTTCTTGATAAGGTATAAAAAGTTATAGATATTATGGGAGTGACTGCTGTTGAGAGCGTTGAGTTAGCTATATATCAGTTATAGGATATGTCCCACTCATGGTTTAATTAGTGGAAAGTAGGAAGGGCAGTGGATGCAGGGCCCATAGAATGGAAGGAGTTTGCTGATGATTTTCTGGATAGGTTCTTCCTTCTAGAGTTAAGGGAAGTGAAGGTTTTGGATTTTATAAATTTGAAGTAAGGCGAAATGATGGTACAAGAGTATTCTCTTAACTTTACCTAATTACCCAGATACACTCTACCTAATTAGCTAGATACACTCCTCATGTGGTTGCAAATAGCAGATATATGATAAGTAAGTATGTGTCTGGCGTGTCTAATAGTATGGCCAAGGAGTGTTAGACCACAATGTTGATTAAGAAGATGGATATGTCTAGGCTCATGGTCCATGCTTAGTATATAGAGGAGGATAAGAATAAAGTGAAGGAGAGGGAGAACAAGAGAGCAAAAACGGGTAGTTTCAACTTCGCTCAGCCTAAGTCAGAGGGTAGGAATCATTCTCAGTTCCGCCTAAAATCCTTAGTTCTAGCTCAATACTTATCCAGTACTTCTTTGCCAAAATTTTGAGAAGACAACAGAGATAGGCTGTCAGGCCCTAAACCCTAGGGTAGTGTTAGCAGTGTCCGAACCAAACCTTTTTTGTCAGAAGTGTTGCAGAAACCACCAGGGTATCTGTATAGCTGGCAGTGATTTTTGTTTTAATTATGTCAAGCCAGTCCATAAGGTTAGCTAGTGTTCTCAGGTGGGTTCTCAGAGTTAGCATAACCGTCCCCTAGCTCCGTACGATCACCCAAGTAAGCAGGGTACCATATCAAGTACCACCAGTAGGCAATGACCAAACAAACTCTATGCACTTCAATCCTGATAGGATTAGGATATTTATTTTAATGTTATCACTGGTACATTAAAAGTTTGTAATTTACATGTATATGCTTTGCTAGACCCAGGAGATTCTTTGACCTTTGTTACTCCTTATATAGTTGTTGACTTTGGAGTCAGTCCCAAAATCCTAGCCGAGACTTTCTTAGTCTCTACCCCAGTGGGTAATTTATCATAGCCCGGTGGGTATATTGGTACTGCCCATTATGGTATCTTAGAAAGTCACTTCAGCAGGCTTAGTCAAATTAGAGATGACTAATTTTGATGTCATTCTCAGCATAGATTGGCTTCATTCCTTCTACACCTCAATCAACTACAAAAATAGAGTTTCCCAATTTCAGTTTCTGAATAAGCCCATCCTAGAATGGAGGGGTAGTACTTCAGCACTTAGAGGTCAACTTGTTTCTTACCTAAAGGAAAGAAAAATAATATCTAAAATATGTGTCTACCATCTCGTTCGAGTCTAGGACACTAGTTTAGAACCCCCTAACATTGAATCAATGTCCGTAGCATGTGAATTCCTAGATGTGTTTCCCGAAGATCTCCCTGGAGTTCCTCCCAAAAGGGAAATCGACTTTGACATAGACCTTCTTCTAGATACTCAGCCCATATCTATCCCGCCATATAAAATAGTACCTACATAACTTAGAGAATTACAAGAACAGCTAAAGGATCTCCTAGATAAGGGATTCATCATACCTAGTATGTCTCCGTTGGGCGCACCAGTTTTATTCATATGTAAGAAAGATGGTTCTCTCAGAATGTGTAATGATTACCATCAGATAAATAAAGTCATGATTAAGAAAAAATATCCACTTCCCAGAATTGATGACTTGTTTGAAAACTTCAAGGTGCCAGTTACTTCTCCAAGATAGACCTTAGATCGATCTATCATCAGCTCAGATTCAGAGAATATGACATCTCAAAAATAGCCATCAGAACACAGTATGGTCACGTAAAATTCTTATTAATGTCCTTTGGTCTTACCAATGCCGCTACAATATTCATGGACTTGATGAATCATGTGTTCAAGAAGTACTTGGACATGTTCATCATAGTCTTTATAGATGACATTCTTGTCTACTCCCATTGTGAGAATGATCATGCAAACCAACTTAGAATAGTATTGTAGACTCTCAGAACCAACAACTGTTTGCCAAATTCAACAAGTGTGAATTTTGGCTAAGGTCAGTAGCCTTCTTTGGCGATATCATTTTTACTGAAGGCATTACAGTTGATCCCAAAAGACCAAAGTAGTGAGAAACTAGCCTAAAATATCTCTCCATCAGATATCAAGAGTTTCTTCGGCTTGGCTGGCTATTACCGATGGTTTATTGAGGGATTTTCTTATATTGTATCCCGTATGTCCAGATTGACTCAAAAGAAAGTCAAATTCCCGTGGTCAGATCCTTGTGAAAAGTGTTTTTAGGAGTTGAAGACTCGACTCACTATATCTCCAATTTTGACCCTACCAGATGGTTTAGATAGGTTTGTCGTATATTGTGATGCCTCTAGAGTGGGTATGGGGTGTGTTTTGATGTAGAGAGGTAAGTTCATAGCCTACGCATGAAGACAACTTAAGACCCATGAAAAGAACTATCCTACTCATGATCTTGAGTTAGCAGCAGTAGTATTTGCCATAAAGATTTGGAGGCACTATTTTTATGGGGTGTGATGTTCCAACTTATGATGGAACATTTTTCAAGCAACTAAGTTGCGTTTAGTGCTGGTTTTTAATGTTTTAGGGTAAGGATCTAGATGAAGAAAAATTCTCAAAGAAGTGGCAAAAAAACACTTCTGACATTCAAAATGGTGGACTGCCAATCTTACGATGGATCACCAACTTGACTGTCAGGCCTAAACAAAACCCAAGACTTTAGTTATTGTAGCGACGGACCAAATGACAGACCATCAGTCTCCCAATGGACAACTAAGTTGGCTGTCAATTTCATCCAGAACCTGGATCACTGAAGGACTCAACGACTAACTGAGTGGTAGACCGTCAGTCTTACGATGGACCACCAAGTTGGCCGTCAAGTTCATCCAGAACCTGGACCCCTGGAAGACTTAAAGATGGACCAAATGGTGGACCATCAGTCTTATGACGGAACACCAATTTGACCATCAGTCTTTTCCAGATAGTGACCTTCCCAGATCAGCAGCTACAGGCCAAATGGTGGACCATCAACATTTCGGCGGACCACTAATTTGGCCGTCACTTTAGACGCAAATCTTATTATTTTGAATTTTAAATATTTTTAGCTGGGAACATATAAATACCAAGTATTAGGGTTTAGTAGTAATCTTTTGTCTTCAGTTTCATACTTTCACTTCTATTGAGGGCTTTGTACTACTTTTCATTGAGATTTGAATCTAGAGACTGAGATGTGATTATTATTTTTCATATTTTCCATCATTGATTGAGAAGAACAATATAGTGACTTCTATAAGTACTCTTCTGAAGTTATTTATGTACATCAATATAACTTTGATTTTTGACATGGAGATGAGTAGCTAAACTCCCATAACTATGGTTATGGGAGCCTTGATGGGCAGAACTATTTTGGGGTTCTGATTGGGTTTATTTTCTAACATCTATTTCTTCATTTTAATGACATCTCTTGGTTGTAAACTTGAGAAGTGAGCTCATGAACTCTTCTTTTTTAATAAGAAAGTGGATGTTGAGAAAAGAAGTGATTCACATGAACTCCATAGGTTTACCCTTTGGGTTAATAGGTTGATGACCTAATAGGATCAACCCTCATGAGAGTGTTATTGAATAATGCCAAGTCCCTTTAAAATTCAAGAGAAGTAAAGGGTGAAATACTCATTAGTTTGAGAAACAAGTGGGTAATCTTTAGAATTCAATAATTCTTGCAATTAGATACATAAGCTAGAAATCAAACATAAACTCACAAACCTAATTGTTTGAACATCTTGGTGAGCATAACTCTAGTTAATTTATTCTTATTCGAATTATATCTAGATTTGCTCTCAGTAGCTGGTCTTTTGTCTAACACCAATACAAAAGAACACTGTTAATATTTCCAAAACCTCTTTATTTCAGAGACTTAGATCAATAGTCTAATAACAACAACAATACTTAGTGAAAATAGTATTCCATGTGGGATTCGACACCCAACTCAGTTGGGTTCTATATTTGACCACGACCGCTTACTCTCTCATAAGAGTGTTGTAGTTTGGACGTATCAAATTTTGGCACCGTTGCTGGGTATTATGGTTGTTAATTTAGTTTGTGTTTGTTAATTGACCTTTGGTCAAGTTTCCTAAATTTTACTATTTTTTGTTGTTTTTCATTGTGCAGGGGATTTATTTTGTACCTTTGGGTGCACCGTTATTACCAATAGATCCAAAACCACAACTTATTTGCAGAATGACAGAACCCTAATATGCTGAGAGACTATCTATATTTGCTAGAGCTCATCTGAATAAGCAGAATGATAGCTAAAAGGCATGTCATCCTAACCCTGACGATGATAATTTAGGGGATGATCACTTATTAGATCCTATTAATTGAAGGCGTGGAAAGAATGTAGCTACATCAGTGAATAAAAATATGAACAGAAACTGTCCTTTCAGGGTGAGACCTAATCGTCATGCTATTCAATTTGATCTTAATAATGATGAAGATGGAATGGACATAGCTGGTTCCAGTGGAGCTATTATTCCTTTACCTCTAGCTCTAGGATCAGAGTTCAATATTAATAGTATAATGATCCATCCCCATCACCTGAAAGGGTTATTTGGTGGACTCCCAGGAGATGATCTCAATATGCATTTAGTGAATTTTGTCACTATTTGGAAGTCCTTTGATAACCCAGGAGTGGGAAAGAATGTAATTCGGCTACGTTTATTTCTGTTGTCTCTATCTGGGGAGGTAAAATTATAGCTTAATGAGTTGACGCCTAATTCCATAACCAACTAGAGTCAATGGAAAGAGGCTTCCCTAGAAAGGTTATTTTTGTCTTCTAGAAGGGTACAGTTGAGGGATGAGATCAGCAACTTTTGGCAACTCCTAATAGAAGCCCTTCATGAGACATTAAAAAGGTTCAAAAATAAGCTGATGGAGTGTTCAAACCATAATTTGATAGATATTTATCTGATGGAGACTCTTTATCGGGCTTTGAACTCTATTATAAAGCTAGTTGTTGATAATGCCGTAGGGGGATCATTAGTGGATCTCAAATTTCAGGAGGCCTCAGAGATGCTTGGCCAGATGACTAAATAAAGAAGAGCTTGGCATACCAAGTATTATGTGGTAGCAAGTCCTACTGCATCTATTGGCAAAACTGCAGAACAATGTAAGAAAGAGGAAGAACATGATCCAAACATGGTACACTTTATAACGCAGATAGATCTATTGACTAAGCATCTATTATCTGCATAGACTAAAAAAGGTAAAGGTTGTTGCAGCTAAATATAGAGATGATTCTTAATCAGAGAAATACGCTAACTATTTGAATAATCAGGGGGGTTTAGAGGCAATACCTAAGGAAATAAAGGTTAGCACTACTATAAAAAGACTAGTTATAAGGATAGGAAGCAAGAAAATTAGAAAGGTAAGAATGATAGAAGTGGACATATGTACCTCCCAAAAGCGGAGATAATGTTGTAACTATCTCTGGTAAGATGACCATGAAGGACATGATGGAGAAATTATTAAAGGGATTTGAAGCTATCAACTCTTGAGTGACTACCATGCAGAGCAATTTATCTTCTATGAGTCAGTTTGTGAACTCACATATACCTCTATTAAGCAGTTGGAGCAATAAATAAACTAGCTCTCGACATCTTTGAATTTGAGAAAGACTGGAACATTGCATAGTGACACCATTCAGAACCTGCAAAATAATGGCTCTTGCATGGCTATCACTACTAGAAGTGGTAAGGTATTGGCAAGCCCTCTTGTGGGTAACCCTATAGTTGATATTGTAGCCGATGATGTTGAAGAAGCAGAGATTTATCATCTGGTGGAATATAGGAAATCAGATAAGATTATTTATGACACATCATCCAATAGTCGGCAGGTTGATGAGTTGGAGAAGAATGAGGGTAAGGAGGTGGAAGTGGTGGTTTCCACTATTCCAAAGACGCCTCCTCTATTTCCTTATCAGTTGAAAAAGAAAGCCAACGAGACAAAGTTCAAAAAAATCATGGCTATTCGGAAGCAGCTGACAATTAATCTACCATTGGTGAAGGCATTAGAGAAAATGCCCACGTACGCAAAGTTCATGAAAGACCTCATCAAAAAGAAGTGGTCGGTAATTTTTATCATTGTGGTGCTATTTCAATAAGGTCTCTAGTGTAGAAAAAGGCAGATCCGAGAGCATTTACTATCCCATGCACTATTGGACCTCTTGACTTTGCAAAATTTTTATGCGACCTGGGAGCTAGCGTCAATCTGATGCCGCTAGCTATTTACAAAAAGTTGGGTTTAGGAGATCCCACACCCACTAACATGAGACTTGTTATGGCGGATAAGTCGGTCAAACAGCGTCGGTCAAATGACCTATTGGTATTTTGTATGCTGTGTTGGTAAAGGTGCTAGTTTCATATTCTCTGTGGATATTGTTATTCTGGATTGTGAGGTGGATTTTGAGGTGCCCATAATTTTGGGTCAACCTTTTTTTCCAACCAAAAGTGTGCTCGTTGATTTGCGAACTAATGACCTCTTATTCAGGCTGAATAATGAAGTGGTGCGATTTGATGTTTTCCAATCAATGAAGCAGCAGAAAGAATTGAGTGTGTTTTCCATTATAGATGTCTATTTTGAGGAGGAGCAGAAAGTGCTGACAGAAGAGAAATTTGTTGTTGAAACCTTGGTTGTAGTGTTGATGAATTTTGATCACGATGGTATAGAAGATTATGAGGAGACTGTTTGTTCCTTAACGGGCATAGGTTCTTACTCATATGCCCCCAAGAAGTTGGACTTGGACTTACAAAATCATCCTAGTCCACCTGCTAAGCTCTCTATAGAAGAACCACCTATCTTGGAGCTGAAAGAATTACCTAGTCATTTGAGGTATGTGTTCATGGGAAGTAGGATACACTACCTATTGTTATTGCGGATGAACTTGGTGGGCAGCAGGTGAAAGCACTTATTTTGGTGCTTCAAAGATACAAAAGATCAATAGGCTGGACTATTGCTGATATTATTGGCATTCCTCCTGGCATCTGTACGCATAAGATACAACTTGAGGAAGAATATACTCCAGCCATTGAGCATCAATGCTGACATAACCCACAAATGCAAAAGGTGGTTTAGAAGGAAATTATTTAGTGGCTAGACACAGGAGTGGTTTATCCTATTTCTAACAGTAAATGGGTAAGCCCCGTTTAATATGTGCCCAAGAAAGGAGGTATAACTATTGTTGCAAATTAAAAGAATGAGTTGATTCCTCTCAGGCCTATTTCTGGTTGGAGAGTTTGCATGGACTACTGCAAACTAAACTCGTGGACTTTAAAGAACTACTTCCCAATGCCCTTCATGGAGCAAATGCTTGATCGGTTGGCGGGAAAGTGGTGGTATTGCTTTTTGGATGGATATTTTGGCTATAAAAAAATCTCTATTGCTCCTGAAGATTAGGAGAAGATAATGTTCACATGTCTGTATGGAATGTTTTCATTCAAGTGGATGCCGTTTGGGTTATGTAATGCATCCGCTACGTTCCAAAGGCATATGATGTCTATTTTCTCAGATATGGGTAAAGACACCTTGGAGGTATTCATGGATGATTTTTCTATAGTTAGAGATTCATTTGGGCTGTATCTAGATAACTTGAGTAAGGATTTGCAGAGGTGTGTGGAATTCAATCTTGTGCTTAATTAGGAGAAATGCCACTTCATGGTGAAAGAGGAAATTGTTCCTAGGCACAAAATTTCAGCAAAAGGGATAGAGCTCGATCGAGCCTAGGTAGAGGTTATTAAGAAGCTACCATCTCCCATCTATATGAAAGGGGTGTGAGTTTTCTTGGACATGTTGGCTTTTACCGAAGGTTTATACAAGACTTCTCAAAAATTGCAAATCCTTTTTGCAAACTTTTAGAGAAGGAGACTAAGTTCTTTTTTGACGCTGATTGCATTAAGGCATTTGAATGAGTTAAGAGGAAGCTGTTTAAGGCCCCTATCATTATTGCACCAGACAAGTCAAAACGGTTTGAGATAATGTGTGATGCAAGCGGTATTGCCCTCGGAGCTGTGTTGGGAAAAATAAGGAAAAATTATTTTATCCAGTTTATTATACTAGCAAGGCACTGAATGGAGATCAGAAAAACTACACCGCCACAGAGCAAGAATTTCTAGCAGTGGTGTATGCTTTTGAGAAGTTTTGGTCATATTTTCTAGGTACCAAGGTAGTGGTATATACTGACCACGCTTCCTTGATGTACCTAATGACAAAGAAGGATGCTAAATCAAGGTTGATCTGGTGGGTGTTGCTACTTCTAGAATTTGACTTCGAGGTTAAGGATTGTAAGGGATGTGAGAATTAAGTAGCTGATCACTTATCTAGACTCGAAGGCGAGCAAGCATTAAAAGATGGGCTTGAAACTGATGATTTCTTTCCTGATAAGAAACTATTGGCTGCAGTACTTAAAAAAGTACCTTGGTATGCTGACTTCATGAATTATGTGGTAAGTGTGGTGGTACAAGAAAATCTTTTCTTCATCAGGAAAAAGTTTCTTCATGATGTGACCCATTACTTTTGGGATGAGCCATATCTTTTTCGGCGATGTGTAGATGGTATTAATAAATGGTGTGTCCCAGAAGTAGAAATGTTAAGTGTATTGGAAGCAAGCCATGCTTCCCTAGTTGGAGGTCACCACGTAGGTAATTGGACTGCAAGGAAAGTTCTTCAGAGTGGCTATTATTGGCCCTCTTTGTTCGAGGATGCTGATGAGTTCGTGAAGAAATGTGACCAATGTCAAAGGAAGGGGTCCATCTCAATGCACCATGAGATGCCAATGTCTAAAATGCTTGAGGTAGAATAATTTGATGTTTGGGGCATAGATTTCATGGGACCATTCATGAGCTCATTTGGAATGTAATACATTTTTGTTACTATTGACCACGTGTCAAAATGGGTTGAGGTTGTAGCTCTGGCGGATAATGAAGGAAAGAGGGTTGTTAAATTTTTAAAGAGAAATATCTTCTCTCATTTTAGGGTACCACATACCATCATAAGCGATGTAGGATCACACTTTTGTAACAATATGTTCAGAGCCCCATTGGAAAAATACGAGGTTATACAACATAAGGTAGCTACGCCATATCACCCACAAACAAGTGGGAAAGTGGAGATCTCCAATTGGGAAATCAAGGCTATCCTTTCCAAGACTGGGAATTCTAGATGGAGGGATTGGTCTAGAAAGCTGGAAAATGCATTATGGGCATATCAAACAGCTTTTAAGACACCTATTGGCATGTCACCATACCAATTGGTTTATGTCAAGCCATGCCATTTGCCGATTGAGCTAGAGCATAATGTACTGTGGGTACTGAAGCGTCTTAATCTAAATTGGAATAAAGTAGCAAATATGAGACTGGGGCGCTTAATGAGATGGATGAGTTTTATCTCAGACCTTATGAAAGATCCGACCTGTACAAGGAACGAATAAAAAAATACCGTAATCGGAATATTGAAAAGAAGGAGTTTCAGAAAGGTGACTTGGTGCTTCTGTTCAACTCCATACTCAAAATAATTCTAGGTAAGCTCAAATCCAAATGGTCCAGCCCATTTAAAGTGAGTCTAGTCTACTCATCTGGAGTAGTGGAACTTGAAAATAAAGATGGTAGTGTCTTCAAGGTGAATAGGAAACATATAAAACTGTATATCGGTCCAAAGGACTCGATAAATAATATTGCTACTGTCTATCTCGATAAAGTCTAAGTAATCGAGATAACTGAGTCATGCCGCGATAATAAATCAGGCGCCTGTGGGAGGTAACCCACAACGTGTTATTGTAAAGCATTGATTAAATTAAGTTTGTTGTTGTTAGTGCATTTTTGATGCATTTCTGAAGTGTGCAGGATTAAAATTGCAGCAAAAAGGAGGAGTGGTATAGTTGAAAATAGGGGTAAAAACCTGAGCCACTAGAACAAAAGTGACGGCCAATTTGGTGGACCACCATTCCTATGACGGTTCACCATTTCCTCTGTTGTAAACAAGCAGAAAAATTCATTCACTAGATCAAGTTGAAAATTAAAGTGGTGAACCATCCCAAAGTTGGTGGACCGTCTAATCGACCATCAAAATTAACCTAGATGGCTGAGTTCTGGTAAGGTACGATGGTGAATTTGGTGAACCATTAAAAACTTGATGGACCATCCCGATGACCATAAAAAAAAAGTAGAAGTGCTCAGGTTTAGTGAGTTTTGACGGCCGATCGGGTGGACCATCGAAGATATGATGGATCGTCGGGCCTAGCATCACTCTAACCCTAATTCTAGGTCTGGTCGGGTTAACTCTGAAACCTTGTTAAATGGCCCATATTTGACCCAAAAGGTTTTAAAATAATCAAATAAGGTGGTTACATATATTGTAACCCCTTCGAATCCTTCAATTGTTTAACTTTCGTTGGATTTAAAGAATCCGAAGGAACTTAGTACCTCTAGGACTCTACGTCTCCTTCCTTCTCTATTATTTAAACACATCCACTCTTGTTTTCCTCTTTATCACAATTAAGTTGAGATCATAATTGAAGAGTCATTTGAATAAGTCTTATTCTTTAACGTTGGAAGCTTGTCTCTCTACAAAACCAAGGTATGTGCATAATTCTATGCTTATTTGTCTAAATGACGCATTCATCTCAGGGTTGTGTTGGCAAGTTGTTTTGTAAAGGAATTAGCATCTTGTAATAGTTTTGTTGCGTTGAATTGCTAAAGGTTTTGAAATAGGTGTTTGAGCATAATCTGTTTAGGTGAATTCTGAGTAACCTACATGATTAAGATGTGAAAAGTTGTGCTTGATTGTGTTATGGTTGTCAAATGTTGCATAACAAACAATGTTGCTCAACAAATGTTTAAATATATGCCAAATTGAAAGATGAACCTGAAGAAGGGGGTGTGACGGTAAAGATGGTGGACCATCATATTTTTGACGGACCACCAACTTGACCATGTAGCGCTATGAAAATTCCAAGACACTGATAAGACTCGACGGCCAAAGTGGTGGTCCGTCCCACCACTGGTGAACCACCATTTTGACTGTCAAGTCATAAAATTCACTAATTTGATAGATTTTTTCTATGGACTGATTTCTTACCTCTTTTTTAGGTGTTATGGTTCCCAAACTACCAGTAAATAGAGGAGGAAGAACTTAAAGGGGTGGCGGTGAACCTGCATCTGGATACTACACCAGACAACGTGGAAGGGAAATTCCCCCACTCTCCCAATTTGAAGAAGAGAGTAAGAATAGTACTAGCAGTACCAGTTTGAGCCCAGACAAGGCCACAGTTGATGCCACTCCACATGAGTCGGCTGATAATGAAATTGAGGATGCCAACATAGAAGGGAAAGCTAAAGCGGATAATGTTGAAACTGAACCTGAGGATGCTAACGTTGTCAAACGTAAGGATCCTCAAGTTCAGAAGAAGATTAGATGACAGATAGAGGGAGTACATGAGAATTTTTATAATGGGTTAACACCCACTGCGAAAGGGATCAAAAGGTCATTTGTGGAAGAGCATCAGATTTTAACCAAGGACTTACATGAATATCCTGAGTTGGAATGCCGGTTCAACGAGTATGAACTAGAATGGATGAGCTAGCTACTGGGAGCCTATCAACTGAATTGGGTAAGAGAATTCTTGGAAAATTATCTTGCACTGGTAGAACAGGATTGCCCAAAGGGGACATCAATTACAAATTTGCCAAACAGAGGGTCTGTACCTGTCCGAAGAGTCATTGTTGATATTTCAGCCTGAACAATCAATAGGATATTGTTTGGACCAGAGTACGAGGCCCTGCTTGATATTCCTGATCTTGAGTACAGATTAAGAAATGCTTCCGCTCAAATAACTTGGGTGGCCTCATTCTTGACTGAGGATGGTAATCCCTCTTGGTTGACCAACTCACGGGAGTGTATTATGAAATACTCCCTTAGTTTTAAGGCTAAATTCTGGTGGGCTATTGTTCGTTTGAGGTTAATGCCAATAAAAGGGGATGGAAACTTGGATAAATATAGAGCCGTGTTGGTGGAAATCTTTATATCAGGGATTTAAATTGAATTTGGTCAGATAATTGTAGATGAGAAGTTCGTGAGGGCACATAAAATCTCCAGTTCATTTCCATTTCTGTTTTTAATCATGGCTTTATGCAGACAGGCTGGTGTGCCCTTGATTCGTGGAGTAGACAATAAAATCCAGGATATACAGAAATAGGACCTTGAGAAGTCGAAAGAAGACTCCAACTTTGAGATACGTGTCACTAAGCCTCCAGCTTATCAGACTCAATCTGCACCAGCTTCTGATACAACAGAGATTCCCTTAGGTATGCCTTTGCCCATTACAACCTATGTGCTACCTAAGTACGTATCCCAAGGTGCATCTTCAGCGTCAGGTTCCACATAATCTATGGGTGGAACAGATTTTCCTGAATACAAGTTCACACCAAAAAACTTTGCAAAGTCAGTGAAGACATAATAGAGGTTTCAGAGACAGCTAGATAAGTGGACTACAGACTTCATGCCTTTTGTTGATGAAATTGTGGCTGATGGAATTCATTCATTCCAAACCATTCAAGTTGGGATGGACACAATGGAACTTCGTATTAATAAAAAGATTGATTTACTATTCCTCCCTGACCTCGCCAAGTTGATGGCTGAATTTGAATAAGCAAAGGCAGATATTGCAGAGCTAAAGAGTAGGCATCCATAACAACCTATTTTTGACCCGACATTGGTGAAAAGTGTGTTGATGAGGGTATTGTGGACTTGATAGGTAGACCAGTGAAAGACAAACAGAAGGAGGAAATTGATAAAAAAGCTGCAAGGAAAGAAGCAAAGAGAGGAAAGAGAACAGACACAACACCAGATCAACAAGAAGGGCATGATATTAAAAGAGCTTGAAATAATTCAGTGAACAATGAAGAAAAGAGGAGAAAGAAAGAAGAAGATGAAGTATTAGGAGTATCCACTAGTGCTACCCCAGCAAGGGGGCACAGTGCAGGATCAGTTCGAGAGACGATTCCTCCAATCTTAAAGGGTGAGGTTGTAGTGCCCCTACCATCATAGGGGCCACCATTGCATTATGTGAGGACATAGGAGCCTCGCCACACTTCATATATGCCTTAGATGAATAAAAGGTAAAACAAGTAAAACCATTTCCTTGTACTTTAAGTCAATGCTTTGGGGATAATGCATCTATTTTTTTATGAGGGTGGTGTACTTGTACCATGGTGGGTTGTCTTTCCAGTATCTTTTCCCTCCATGTGCTATCAAGTAGAATAAGTATGTTTTCATGTCTAATCACCTAAGCTTGTGATGTTAATATCTGTGTTTAATGTTATTTATAAAATAATTTAATATCCCTTTGTAGAGATGAATAATGTATGATATTGGCATAAGACTATGAGCATGAATTTGTAATTTTTTACTCTAATCATGTAGTATATATGCATAACCTTCAGTGAGTCTAAATTTGGTATTAACATGTAAGAAGTTCATGAATCGTGTGATGGAAATCCTAAGAGTAGTAGAAGAAGTTTAACTCAGTCGCCACTGTGTGTGGGGATTTGTCTTGAGTTCTTGCATCGTGTAGTTCCTAAAACCTGCCTGAGTCATTGATACTGTTCTCTAACTAATTTAATAAGATAGGATGACAGTCCTTCTTGTATTTTTAGTCCACTTAGCCTAAATAATTAACGTCTCTAAGATTTTTCTCTCATTCGAACTTGATTTGAGTTTTTAGTAGTTTTCTTCATTTTCTATAACTATAATTAACTCTCCGTTGGGAATTATCATTCAACTCTAGCCCTGGCCCAATATTGGGCATTGTGTACCTCAACTTAGGCAAAATACCTAAGTTGAGGGTGGCTATTGTCAAAATGTAAGCACCCAATGGAAAGTTGGTTTAGAATGTAGTTTAAAGGCATTTGGCCCTGATCTGTCCAAAGATATTATGCACCTCAGCTTACTACATCGGCCTAAGTTGAGGGTGGATAATTTGTATTAAAAAATATTATTTTATATAATTTAAGTAGAATTGAGTAAGGGAGATTGTAAGCAAGTTAATTAAAATAGCAGCTTGGTGCTAAAAATAGCAGTTAAGCCCTAATGAGTCACTTTACCAAAAAGAGTACCATCACCTAGCCTGAAGCCTCCTTATAAGCCTAGAAAATACCTGTTTGATCCTAGTGAATTAGCTTTGAGGGTGTGTTAAATGGCAAGGGCAAGTCTATGGGTACCTGGACTATGCTTGTAACTTCTTTGATGAGCATGGGAGTTTAGATTGTGTCCACGTAGTATAAAGAGTGGTGGACTTCATTACTATGAGGGAAACTGGAGTTTTGCTTAGTTCTGCTATTCGCTGTTGGACATGACATCCATTTTTATATGTGCTAAATTATAATCAATGAACCAACTTGACGGTCAGGCCTAAACAAAACCCAAGACTTCAGGTCTTCCAGTGACGGACCAAATGACAGACCATCTATCTTTTGATGAACCACAAAGTTGACCGTTAACATCATCTAGAACCTGGATCCCTAAAGGACTCAGTGATGAACCAAGTGGTAGATCGTCAGTCTTACGATGGACCACCAATTTGGCAGTTAAGTTCATCCAGAACCTGGACCCATGGAGGAGAAAATGACTGACCAAATGGTGGACCATCAGTCCTATGACGGACCACCAATTTTTCCATCAGTCTTATCCAAAAATTGACCTTCCTAGATCAGCAGCGACGGGCTAAATGGTGGACCGTCAACCTTTCAACGGACCACAAATTTGGCCAACACTTTGGACACGAATCTTATGATTTTGAATTTTTAAATCCTTTGAGCTGGGAACATATATATACCAAGTATTAGGGTTTAGTAGGCATATTTTGCCTTAAATTTCAAACTTTCTCTTCTATTAAGAACTTTGTACTACTTTTTATTGATATTTGAATCAAGAGATTGAGACATGATTATTAGTTTTCATATTTTCCATCAAAGATTGAGAAGAACAATAGTGTGACTTCTGTAAGTACTCTTCTAAAGTTATTTATGAACATAAATATAACTTTGATTTCTGACATGGAGATGAGTATCTAAACTCCTATAACTAGGGTTATTGGAGCCTTGATGTAGAGAACTATTTTGGGGTTGTGAATAGGTTTGTTTTATAACATCTATTGAATTCGCATGAATCTTTATTCATTTTAATGACATCTCTTGGTTGCAAACTTGAGAACTAAGGCCATGAACTCCACTTGTCTAACAAGAAAGTGGATGTTGGGAAAAGAAGTGATTCACGTGAACTCTATAGGTTTACCCTTTGGGTTAATAGGTTGATACCCTAATAGGATCAACCCGCATGAAATTATTATTGAATAATGCATGGTACCTTTAAGTTCGATAGAAGTAAAGGGTGAAATACTCATTAGGTTGAGAAACATATGGGTAATCTTTAGAATTCAATTATTCTTCCAATTTGATACATAAGTTAGAATTTGAACACAAACTCACAACCCTAATTGTTTGAACATCTTGGTGAGCATAACTCTAGTTAATTTATTCTTATTAGAATTACATCTACATTTACTCTTAGTTGTTGGGCTTTTGTGTAATGCCAATACAAAAGAGCACTATTAATATTTCTAAACCCCTTTTATTTCAAAGCCTTAGATCAACAGTCTAATAACAACCACAATACTTAGTGAAAACAGTATTCCTTGTGGGATTTGACACCCAACTCAGTTTGATTCTATATTTGACAACGACCGCTTACTCTCTCCTAAGAGAGTTGTAGTTTGAGAATATCAGGGTGCACGTTGATGTTTTCGTTGACCATAATATCCTACAGTATGTGTTCTTTCAGAAAGATTTAAATCTCTATCATAGAAGTTAGTTGGATTTTTTGAAAGACTACAACATGAGCGTTCTATATCATTCAGTTAAAGACATTGTAGTGGCTGATACTCTCAGTAGGATGTATATGGGTAGTGTTTATCATATGGAGGATGGTAAGAAAAAGTTAGCACAGGAAGTTCATCAGCTTGCTCGACTTGGTGTTCACTTAGTCAATTTAGTAGAAGGTAATGTATGGGTGCATAGTCATTCAAAATCATCCCTGATTTCCAAGGTAAAGGAAAAGTGGGATTGGGATCCTAGTCTAGTCAAGTTGAAGGAAGGTCTTCTCCAAAGGGGGAGATGGTGTTTTGCGTTGTCATGGTTGGCTATGTTGCCAGGTGTAGATGATTTGAGATAGCGAGTTCTTGCAAAAGTGCATGGTTCATGCTACTCTGTTAATCTAGGGGCCATTAAGATGTACCATGATTTGCAGGAGACTTATTGGTAAAGTGAGATAAAAAAAGACATTACAGAGTTTGTGGCTAAGTGCTCAACATGTCAGCAGGTTAAGATCGAGCATCAAAAACAAAGTGGGTCCATGCAGGAGTTTAGTATTCCCATATAGAAATGGGAAGTGAATATGGACTATGTTATGACTTTGCCTCGTATTCGTCACCAACATGATTCAGTTTGGATCATTAAAGATAGGATGACCAAATCAACTCATTTTCTACCAGTCCGTACTTCTTATTCAGCTGAGGATTATGCCAAACTCTATACCAGGGAGTTTGTCAAATTGTACGGTGTTCCATTGTCCATTATCTCAGCTAAAGGTACCCAATTCACCTCTCATTTCTGGAAGGCATTCCAAAAGGGTCTTGGCACCCAAGTCCATCTCACTATAGCCTTTCATCCACGGATAGATGGTAAATAAGAAATGACCATTTATACTTTAGAAGATATGTTGCAAGCGTGTGGGATGGATTTTAAAGGTAGTTGAGATGACCATTTTCCTTTGATTGAGTTCACATATAACAATAGCAATCATTCCAACATTCAGATGGCTCCGTTTGAGGTACTTTATAGGATGAGGTGTAGATCTTCCATTGGTTGGTTTGAAGTGGGTAAGGCCATAGTAGTAGGGCCTAACTTGGTATTTGATAGCTTAGAAAAAGTTTAGTTTATCTGGGAAAGTCTTAATACAACTCAGAGCCAATAGAAATCATACGCAGATGTACGCAGAAAGGATCTCAAGTTTGAGATTAGTGGTTTTGTATGTTTGAAAATCTCTCCTATGAAAGGAGTTAAGAGGTTTCACAAAAAGGGGAAACTTAGTCCCCGATATGTCGGTCCTTACCAAATTCTCAACCATTTTGACAAGGTAGTTTACGAGCTTGAGTTGCATTCAGACTTAGCTTCAGTGCATCCAGTATTCCATGTCTCCTTACTTAAGAAATACATAGGTGACCCAGCAGTTGTAGTCCCTATAGAAGGCATAGATAATCAGAACAGCCTCTTTTATGAAGAGACTCGCGTTGAAATCCTTAATTATCAGATTCGTAGATAGAGGAACAAAGAAGTCCCTCCAGTCAAAGTACTTTGGCAGAATCAGTCTGTTGAAGGAGCTACTTCGGAAGCAGAAGCAGACTGCGGACCAAGTATCCTCACCTCTTCTCTGCAAGATCAGACTCAGCCCAAGGTAATGGATTTCCTTTGAATTTACTCAGTCCCATATTCAAATATAGCTATCAACTTAGTATTAATTAATGTTGCATACTCAGTCATGCATTCACGAATTAGTTTAGTCATGTACTCATGCATAAAACATGCATGTCCAGTATATAAGCTCAGCTTATCAATAATCCCAGTCATGCATTCATAAATCATGTTCAGCTATGTACTCTTGCATCAGATATGCATATTCAGTATGATAACTCAATTTCTCAATAATTTTAGTCATGAAATCATGCTTTAGTTGTGCATGTTCATTGTCTAAGTTCAGTCTATCAGTATTCTCAGTTTAATCAGTCTCATTCGAGGATAAATATTTCCAAGGGGGAGATATTGTAAGACCCTACAAAATCCTAAGCTCAACTCAGTCTTTTAAGCTTGCAAAAGGGTTCTAGACTTAGAAAATTCTAGCTAAGTATTAGGACTTAGTATTATTTTGTCCTTCGTAAGTTGGAAACTCTATTTCATGACTCTTATGACCTTAAAGTATCGATATTTTGATTGATTCATGATTAGGAATGTCTGTAGGTGTTCTCAGATGAGTTTCAAATTTTTCAAACATCGTTTGAAACATTTCTAGAAACCCAAAATAGTGTATCAATGCGATCTCAATGCGGTGAATTTTCCATTGCATCAATTAATATTTTTATTGGATCCTAGTGGTAAATTCTAGTGAACCAACACGGACTTGATGCGGTGCATTTTCCATCGCTTTGATGCCAATTATATGGTGCATCGGTCTATGTCGATAGTTTAGTTTTCATTCATTAAAAGTCGTGTCCTCAAGGGTATTAAGCTCTTTTTCCCATGCCTATCATCTCCAAAACACCAGATTAAGCCCCTTTAGAGGCTAAGTCCATTCACTATTCTCAAATTTCTCAAGAACGGAAACCCTAGGTGATCTAAATTCAAAAATCTTGACACAAGATTTCACTGTCATTTTTCAAGAATTTAACAACCAAGGTATGTGAAGTGTTCATCCAAGGGTTCCTTCCTTGTAGTCCAAGAAAGTCTTTGAAATTTCAAGTAGCTTGATTTTATACTTTCCATGATTTGAAATCAAAGGGTATCCATGATTATTTCTATAATTGTGTTTCTATTTCATGATTTATAACAAGAATTATGTAAAATTAATTGACATATGTGATTTATCATGTAAATTTATGTTTAAATCCATGGAATTATGAATTTGGAATTGAATCATTATGCTCTCATATTGTTTTAGTATCATATGCATAGATTATGCTATCTATGTGTTTGATGAATTGCTCATATAAATCTAATGATAAGATTACATCATGCTAGTATGTATACTGTTTCATACCATGCAGGTGTTTGATAAAATGCCTCTATAGATGCATTATGAACAAGTGTGCATTTTTATGTTATGCTATGAAAGATCATGTAAAACTTTACTTGTTTCAAGTTATCGAGTCCTGGGGGTATTTATACTGGAAAATTTAGTTGTTTACCTAGAGCTAGTGTGACTTATAGAATAATATCAGTTACATCATGATCAGTAGTACTCTCCATCAGTTACAGGACTCAGGAGAATTTAGTAGATTCAGTATTAGAGCCAACTAGTTCAATATTCAGTTTAGACCTCAGTAAACTCAGTCAGCTAGTAGAATTCAGTAGTATTTCATCAGTAATAGTTAAGTCAAGCCTAGTATGAACTAGGAAATTAGTTCAGTGTCTATTCAAATAGGAGTAGGATTTAACACTAAGATAACCTAGGGATGGGGACATTCCTTCCAGCAGAGGGTTTGACCCTTAGTAGCAATCCCTATGTTACAAAACTACGTAGCCACTTTAGGTTGAGATATCTTCCTACCATACTAGGGTTGATGCATATCATTTGAGTTTTTCTGCCAATGAGGGTTGACGAAAGCGCTTCTTATCAGAGAGGGTTAAGTCATAGTTGTCTTTACCTGTGGTACAGTACTGACACCATTCCAATTGGGATTACAGGTTGGACCCCAATCTATTTAGAAAGAGGCATGCTGGTTAGATGATTGCCTCCCATAGTCTCAATTTCAGTTCCAGTCTCAGAATAGAACTCAGTTTAGTTCTACAAATTTACGAATATCAGATATAGTCACTCAGTTTAGGACGAAACTTAGTATAGTTCCACAGGATCAAGACTGTCAGATATAGTCACTCTGTTATTAGCTATAAGTATTAGTAAACACAGATATCAGTAAATCAAAAATTCAAAACTCAGTATCAAGTGTTGTCACGATCTTAGTTACAATATACATATTCATGCATGTACTCCCATTAAGTTATATTTATGTCATTCACTCAGTATTGTTTATGCATATAAACCCATACATTTTAACCTACCTCATTTAGCATACCAGTACATTCAAAGTAGTGATGCATACTCTTCTCTTGTGATATGATGTTTTATATCATAAGTTCAGACGCACGGGCTCGCGTGCACCCTTAGTAGTTCAGATCTTTAGCAATCAAAGTTAGTGGTGAGTCCTTATAGTTTCACGATATGGTTATTTTCTTTTGTATTTTGGTTTATTGGTACAGTTTTTAGTAGTTTGAGTTTGTTGGGGGCTTATCCTATCAACTCCATGATTCAGATAGTAGAGGCTTTTCAGATTAGAGTATTTTTCAGACAAATGTTTCAATTTTGGTATTGTTATACCGTATTCAGTTTTATTTTAGTATTGAACCTTATGGCAAGTTTTCACCTAATTTTTGCATAATTATATTATACTAGCGTCCAGGGTACAAACTCGGGACATTACACATACTTAAGGACACAACTGACTATACAAAGCCTCTGGACTAAACCAAAGAGTAACTAGTCAGGACATGCCCCCGACATAGCCATAAACCAAGCCTATGAAAGAAAAACTTAAACAAAGTGACCCATGACATGAAATAGATGCCTTCTGAACTAAGAAAGCTCACCACTTTAATCCAACAGCTGATCTCAAAGTCTGATCACTAAGCAGGTTGAATGGAATGGCCAGTTCCTGCATCACGCAGAGATACAACCACACAAATATGGGTTAAAGAATGGGCACTAGCATGAACTCAGTATAACGATAAAATAATGACATTTAAAAAAGACAAGTAAAACTACCCATAATTCATACAACCATACATATATATATATACACATACCGAGAAAGAGAATCGGGTTTAGTATGATTTAAAATCATTAACTTGGGTATATGAAGCTTAACCATCCTAACCACCCATGGGCTATAATGGTTTGGTATAACTCCCTGAATAGGACCAGATTTATGTAGCCACATAAACCAGAGATACCAAAAGAGTGAGGGATTCCCATGTACCCTCACCCTTCATGATAAATATGTACAATGTACTTAGAGGTTTCCTATGTACCTTATAGTATCATATAAGGTCACCATGACCTATCCCTCGTGTCAGCAAATATTAGTTTCGCATGTTAATCTATTGGAATCCCACATTCAGGATTAGCTCTCACAACCTGCCATTATTGCACAATTAAAAGCATTTCCATCCAATCTAACTATTATTCCATTATTATTACCCAAGGCTATTAGATAGTGGTATCGTCATATTGACTATAACTTTCAAGTATTGACCTTAGCAAAACCTTTTAGAGATCAAGGCATTCCCATGTACCCATAGATTACATTATCCAATTAACTTGGGGGGTTCATATATACCCCATGGGTATTAATTTTAATATTAGCTTGGGGGATTTCCTTGTAACCCACAAGTATGTTTAATTAACCAATTACTGTTATTCAAGACAATTTCATTGATGCATTCACTTGGGGGATTCCTGTGTACCCCACAACGTTTTCAAATGGATCAACCATAACCACTAAGACCTCACCAATTGAAAATTGCAATCAAATTTAAACCATTCCAAAAAATTAAAGCATTTAAATAATTCAAACCATTTAAACCATCCAAATCCATTCAGGTTTACATTACCAAACCAAACCATTCAAGATTTCCAATGATAATTCAATAATATAGTGAAAACTTTCTGGTAGGCATTTTATCAAATATGTTGAGGGCATACCTTCACCAAGACCAAAACCAAAGAATAAACCATCTAGATTAGGGTTATACATGACCATATGTTAAACCATAACAAAAAACTAACCACATATGCAAACCATTACCAAAAATATGTAAAAAAAATGAATTAAACCACTACCAAACAACATGCATCAAAACCCTTAACGTATGTCTCAAAAACCACCATTTATAATTCATAAATCAATGTTTAAAACAAATTAATCATACATTTACTTGGAACTAACAATGAGGGAAGAAGTACATGCCTTATACAGTAGGATTCCAAAGAGAAACATGATTCTTGAGCCCTTTAAGGAACACATATAGAAACCCTAGACTCAAATATTCATGAGTAAGTTGTGAGAGAGCATTTGGAATGTTTCCAATCTTTAACAAGTGTTATAAGAGGCCAAAAAGGGTTATATAATGTGAAGACATAAGGGTATTGAAGTATAAAATGTCTGGAATACCCTTTACATAAAATTAAAATAAGCCACGATATAGAGTATGAATTACCTATGGAATCCGTACCTTAGGGTATGAGCGGTAACCAACTCATACCCAACACCTTGATAAGACCCTATACATTGGTTCCTTTATGATTGCACCATCCAAAATAGTATCTTAGCGTATGAGCGATACACCAAAATGTACCCACATCTTGTACCTTGGACAGTTTCACAAGACCATACCAATCAAGCATCATACGACTTTCTTTTTACCCATCATATCCTTCTATCTGACTCGTACCTTAATGAGTCATACCTTAGGCAGTAACCAAGAGAAGCATACTTCCTAGCATATGATTGAACTCTCAATCAACCCCACAAATCGTATCCAAGGGCAATAATGGTACCCTTGAGTCATACTAAGTCCAAAAGTCAAAAACCAAGGAAATTTTGCAAGGGTCCAAATGCTAGCGTATTTCAATAAGGGTTTATAAAATGAAACCAGTAATGCTTCTCTTTATTTAAATCATAATTAGGATAAAAAATGTGAATTTCATATCTTATCTTTGGATCAAAAGATCAACCTTTGCTTTAAATTATGATATAAAACTTATCAATTTAGCATAAGAGCATAATATTATTTAAACTCAATACTTGTAATTAGGACTTATAATATATGCTTAAATTCTTAGAAATTCATGATAAAACTTCATTCTTAATAATCATCTTGAAATATTTCAAAAATCTCATTCAAAATAATGAAACTAAAATCACTATATGAATCTTATAAATTAAAACATGGACATGAGTAATTCTTGATATACTTAAAGCTTTCAATCTCATTTTAATAACATGCTTAAATAATATGGCAATTGAGGTATGAAGCCTAATTCGAAAACAAGTAAATTAAATCTTAAAATCATATACTTTGGGCATAAGTGTGAAAGGGTACCCTTATTCATAAACCCCACATACCTTAACTTTATTGACTTGTGAAGAAAGCTTGAAGCTTGGGACTCGAATGATGAACTTGTGAATGAAGCCCCATTCTTGATATTTCTGGAAAATTCCTTGAACTTGAAAGCTTGAATTTTTGGACTCTTGAAGAAATCTTGAATTCAAAACATAAATCCTTGTGTTCATAAGAGAAGAAGCTTGAATTATTGTTATTTTAAAAGGGGAGGGTTTTTACATGAATTTATTTGATGAATATGGGCAAATAGTACCCCTTTTTATGTTATAAACCATGTTTGGACGGCTGGGGTTGAGGAGAAAGGACTAAACTACCCCTTGTCCTTTTATTCCATAGAAATAGACCTTATGTTGCGACCCTCTAGTTGGGTGACGTATCCCTCACTATGCGACCCATAGTTGGGTGGAATAGCCTGCACGGTGCGGCGCTATCGCCATCCATTACTGTCTATCACAAAAAAGGCCATAACTTTTTACTCGGGTATCAGATTAAGGCAAAATTTATACCATTAGAAAGCTGACTCTATTGTCTATCATTTGGTGGATGTATAGCTGAAAAATTCCACATATGAAAAAAGTATTGCATGTACAAAATTGACCATTGTACAATCAAATACCAAAATTTGGCCGAATCAAAGGCTCTTAGTTCAACCTTAGTCTAAGTGATTCCTACAAACATTTTTCACCTAATAAGCACTTTTCAAACTAGTATTATGATCATGAAACCTATATTTAAAATAAAAATCATGGGATTAGAGTTTACACACGTAGAACGATAATTTGATTTCTTGGTCGAAAATGTGGGGTGTTACATTAGATCCAATAGTCTAAGTATAGTGTTTAAAATAGATCAGTTCAGTTTAGCATGACTAGTTGTTCAAATTATAGATGTTACTTACTGATTCAGTCATTCAGATTATTTTTCATTTTAGTACAAGTTTATTTTTGGTCTTGCATTTGAGTTTACCCATTCATGCATCCATATTTAGTTGTCTAATGCATTTTAGATAGTCCATATCTCACATAACATTACATTCAAAGTACTGATCGGATACTTTTCTTTTGCGCTATGTTGTCTTATAACAAAGGTTCAGACTCTTAGTTTCCTAATTATACCTAAGCAGTCCAGCATTATCAAGCAGCAGTAGTGGTTAGTCCTCTTCTATCAAGGAAATGACATATTTTACCATTATTTTCTATGTCTATTTAGGTTCAGTCATTTGGAGTAAGCTGGGGGTCTTTTCCATCAATTCCTCATAATTTTAGAGGCTTTCGAACAGTTAGACAGTTAGTCAATTTTTAGTTTTTATCAGTTATTTGAGACAAATAGACATTTATACAGTTTTAGTCTATTTGGTTGTTTCAGATATGTTAGATTATATTTTAGTATTTTTTTATTACAATATCTTACCAGTTTATCTTCCGCATATTTGCGTCTAGTATTATATTATTCAACACTCACAACAAGTACTATATCATAGGTTAGCTCGTGATCACTTGTGGCCATGAGAGACATTACCATGATCAGGGGTAGCCTCGGGTTATGATAGAAATATTACTAAACTAAAAAGGTTAAGGAGAGTGATAAAAAGAATAAGAAAAAAGAAATAAAAGTGAGGATGAGAGAGATCATAAAGGATGATAAAGAAATAATAGAGTGAAATTAATCCACTAGCAACCTATTATTCTCAACAGATCAACAGGTTTCCAAACAAACTCAAATCACTCGCAAGTGTAGCTCATATTATCATTCATCAACTAAGCCTAAAAATTTAAAAACTAACTTTTTATATTCATGGGCTATTTATTACAAATGGGTCAAAAAGTGAACCATAAAAAGAACCTCCTATGCTCTAAGAAATCATCCTAACACTATATACCATTAGATAAAGCTCCTCTCAATTGCCAAAATATCATCCACACATAGTATTTTTCTAGTGAGAGTTCAAAAAGGATCCGCCAAACACGTCCCGCTTTCTTAAGATGGTCATGCCATGGAACCCTTTGATTTGACCTTAGGATACAGACCTTAGGATATTGATGTTGATTCAACTTGTATCATCTTTCCCATCTTCAAAACGATTCGTCCTCGAAGCTGACTTTTCCTTTGACTTGATGTCACACTTTTAACGTTTTAAATCCTTTTGCAAGAATTTTGTTAGGCCTAGAAGTTTGCTCTCATGAGGAACTTTCTTTAGATCCTCTTCAATCTGTAAAAAAGAGAGGTTTATTCTAGGAAAAATGTTGGTATCGTGGTCATTGGATGACATAGGTCTAATGTTGGAAGTTTTTTTGCCAATTTAAATTTGTAATATGGAAACACGTCCTTGATACATTGGTGAACAAATATGGTGGATGAATCCCGGTGTAGTGATATGGGAGTGTTTGGGTTAGTAAGATTAAGGGAGTTTGGACATACAGTGGAGGAATAAAATTTGAAACTTTTAAATGGTTCCCAATGTTTACTATCTTACAATTAATATTTTCTATTCTACCATCTATTTTTGACAATATCATTCATGTGTTATAATATCCTAGTCATTTGTTTTATATCTTGTCATATTCCTATGCTAGCGTCCAGTATGGTGTCAAGATTTGTCCCACCTATGGTCTTTAGTACACTTGAGAAATGGAAGGAAATAAATACTATCAAATACTAGTTGTTAATAGTTTAAGAATCAATAAATGAAATTAGTATTCAAAATTCGAAACTAAGAAGTCGAAACCTAAAGAAAAGTAGATTTGGGATAGTTAAAGTGTGTTTGAGTGAAGTGACCACACAGATGGGGAATTATTTCATAAAACAGTGAGGCAAATTCTGACTTGGGAAGTCATCTGCCCACACACAGATGGCCATCTTTGCCTCCAAATTTTAAGGTTCAGTGAGCCATTTTTTTATTTTTTTCCTTGGATTTTTTTTCAATATTTCTTTAGCATAAACTAGTACACCTTCTTTTTACCCTTTCTTTTAGGATCAAATGTCACAATCTGGCAGAGGCCTAGGTCGCGAAGGGCATCCAGAACACTAAAGTCTTAGAGGCCCCTTGGCATACAATCATAAGCATAATTCATTTAAAGAAATGAAAAATAACATCATAAGATTTTTAAGAAGTCTATTAGGAAAACATTGCAATTAAAATCAAAACACAACACGAACCAAGGTCTAGTCTATGAAAACTCTACTATGATTATCTATGTAGGCCCGGACAAGGCCCTTGGCCAAACTATAAAACTGAAATAAAATGAAACACATACTTATGCAAAAGCAACAAAGGACACTATGGATACATTTTAGCAACTAGATGCGAAAATACATAGGCATAGTTAAAACTTGAACCAATCTCATAAATATATAGACTCAACTCTTTTCTTTAATTTTGAGCTAGATGGTATGCCCTACAAGTCTATTACACCATGGGTTATATGGGTCCGCCATTAACTCATCGTGAGAGTTTCCCATAAGTAGCGGAGTATCTGGTGTAGAATACAATTGCATGAACCAAGTATGCGGTGATAATCCATCTTTCAGGATAAAATCACTCTTGCTTTGGCAAGACACTGTTTTGGACAATAAGCTTTCCATTCATCTCCTCTTCGAGTAACCATCTAACTCTCGTAGACTCAACTTTGAGCCTATTAAAAATCACTTTCCAAACTTATAAAATTTCATATCTTGTTTTATTAAGGTCATTTCATCAAAAGGTATCATCATACCTAGACTTTCAAGTCGTATCATATCATATCCATAGCCCTTTTATTCAAAAATATATTATTGAACACTATATTGATTCAAATATCACAAGAGATTTCTCTTTCAAAAAGAACATACAAGTTTAGTGTAAAACATTTTCCTTCCAAGACAATTCTTTTGTGGTCATAACATTCATAATTAATATATGTTTCATGAGAAAATACAAGTATTTTGAAGAACAAAGGATACTCTCTAAAAATCGTATAAATAACCAGTCGATAATTTAACGAAAGAAGCATTTGAATATCAATATTCAATATTCATTTTATAACCCACAACAATTGTCAAATACTTAACTCTTATCGTAAAAAGGGTTTCACAGTTCAAACACTTCAAACAACCTCAAAACCCATATCATATGCACTTAAATACTATCTAAATTTGATATAAAACACCATAATTAATACATAATTTCATCATATAAAGGGGAGTTTTTTAATTCATTCTTTCAATCAATTTAAAATCCTTAACTTATAAATATACAATATAGGGTTTATTAAAATATAATACTTATGCCCATGTGTGTTAGGATAGTTGTACATGCCTTTTTGTGAAGAGACCTTTGCGTAAATTGATTCACAGAGTTTAGAAATCTTAATACCTAGGTGATTTTCTCTTTTCTTGCTCTTGTAATAATTACAATATATTTTTTGATGTTAAAAGTGATTCTTAAGGCCCTACTAACATACATGGAGAATTGATAATGGCATAAGTGTCACAACCCGAGGCTATCCCCTAGTCGCGACACGGTGCTTAAGGCCACATGTGACCTCAAACTAACCCATGAAATGGCATACTTCTTGAGCAGTTGATTTAAATTGTAAAAAAAAACTAAATTTAAAGAGCGAAAAAATGATCATGAGAAAGTCTAAATAAATAAAATACTGATAACTTTTATAACATGATAAAACTGAGGAAAGAAACTTGAATTACATGTAACGACTCTAACTTACTATCCATGAAGCCTCTCCTATACTGACTATAGATAGCTGGGACATGCCTCTAACTACCACTAATCAATACCTATGAAAAATAAACAGATAGTACATAAACTACAACTGAATGTAGTCCCCGAAACAAGAGAACTCATCACCTGCTGGCTGGAAGTTGCAAACTATCTGATTATGATATGTGGGCTACAACTGGTATCTATATTATGAGAAAATATACCATATAGACATCTATGTGTATCAGTACTTTAGAATATACTAAGTCAGTGAGGGTGAATTCAATAAGTAAAACTAAAAATACATAATCTTAAAACATGAATGCGAAGTGCAAGTAGACTCCCCAAGAGACTGAAATCGACTAAAAGCTAAAGTATCTTAAAACATGAGTGGTAAACATAATTTGATAAGCTAGTGATTCACTACACTTAGTTTCTTAAATCTTTACTTTTGTAGAAAAAGTAGAACTAAAGATCGGAAGCGATAGAACATGAATACTATGTATAAAATCTCATGTAAATCTAAACATTTTTGTAAAACTAAACTGAGGATCATGTATAGATACTGAGCATAAGAAAACCTGAACATGTAAAAATGAGCATGCAAGACCTATCAGGTACTTACATGATCTAAATAACATGAATAATCTATAAAATTGACTGAATAATTATGGATATCTGATTATTTGGTCAAGAAAATATGAACTGGGCTAAACTAAATACTAACTAAAACTGTGGGAGCTATCATGTAATTGACATTCCCTAATCTGAGCTAATTAGGGTCTAAACTGTAACCCCAGTTGGAAGGGTGTCAGTACCTTGCCACGAGTACTAACACACAACTTTTTGGACCAACTAATCTGATGTCCTAAAGCACTAGGGAGTCAGTCTTCAACTGATGAGTGAACCCTAAAAGAGTGTCGGTCTCAAACTGGCAGGTGATATCTCATAATCCTATGCTGGCTACATAGTTCTTGAACTTAGGGACTGCTACTAAGGACCCAGTCCTAACTAGCAGGTGAGCCCTTATCCCTATGATCACTCAGTGCTAAATTCTACTCCCAAATGAATGACACTAGTATTATTATGGGTCTAACATGACATGGTACTATACTAATAAGTGCTTCACACATGGTAGTCAGATTATAGTAATAAAAATCATGACTTGTAGGACTTGTAACTTAAAAATGGAAATATGTAAAAACGCATAGGTATCAAGTGTTCTTAACCCTCCAACACTGAATGATCACAAAATATGATAACAACATTTAAAATAGTGATATAACATAATAGCTCAGAAACCCTAAACCTAAGTCATTTAATTAAGCTGTAATATTTCATGAATTGAAATATGGGAATAAGTTAAACCTGGCAAGACAATATGCATACTTGGAATAAGGAATGAATTAGACAAGTTAACGTGGACTCAATTTAAATATCTATAAGAACTTGTAATTCAAATAATTCTATAACCTAGTTTACATGGGATCATATGGACATAGATTAAATTCAAATTACTAAGGAGAAACATAAAT
Organism: Capsicum annuum; assembly: GCF_002878395.1. Lineage (NCBI taxonomy): Eukaryota > Viridiplantae > Streptophyta > Magnoliopsida > Solanales > Solanaceae > Capsicum > Capsicum annuum. Next base: position 24,877,354 of record NC_061116.1, on the reverse strand, counting down.
TAAATCAATCTTGAACATGTGAAATTCCATAATAAAGGAAAATTTTTACTTACAATCAAAGAGAGGATTTTTGGGCTAATTGGGTGAAAGGAACCCATTGATGAATATCCCACATACCTTAATTGAACAGATTCTTGAGGAAATCTTGAAATTAAACCTTGAATCCTTGTTTCCCAGAGAAGAAAAACTTTTAAAAAAAATTCTTGGGAAAGGGGAAGGGTTTCTAGTGAGTAATTTTGAGGATGATGAGCAAATAATGCCCTCTTGAATGTCCTAAATCATGTTTTAGATGGCTTGGGTTGAGGAAAAAGGACCCAACTGCCCTTGGCCTTTTTTTCAATGCAAATAACCCTCGCGGAGCTATCCTTAGTCCTTAGGAATACATCTCACAGTGCAAGGCTATCGCAACCTCTTACTGTTTCTCAAGAAAATGGTTATAACTTTCCGTTTGGGTATATGATTAAGGAAAAATTTATATTGTTGGAAATATGATTCAATTATATACAATTTTGTCGATATTGAGAAGTAAAATTCAATATAGATTAAATGTTATACACATTCAAAGTCGACCCTTGTAGATCAAATATCAATATTTGGCGGAATCAAAGGTTCTTATCTCAAATTTGTGCTACGTGATTCCTATGAATATTTCCTACCTCAAAATCAGTTCACACACAAGGATAAAGATCATGACACATGTATTCAAATATAAATCATGCTATTTGAGTTTATACAGATAGGAATAATGGTTCAAAGTATAGCTTAAAAATGTGAGGTATTACATTAAGGGTGAGAATGATACTAATGACCATAAAATATATTTAAAAAAGTATCATATTAATGGAAAGGGAGAGGGTGCAGCTCGACCCCCAACATAGGGAGAAAGCCACCCAGCATGACCCCTGGCATGGCTAGTCCCCTTATGGTGTGGGGCCTTAGTGCGAATGAGGTCATATCCTCCCACATTGGCCATACAGTGTGGGGTTAACAAATGGGGTCCCCCTCATGTCGTACAAGACATTTCTTTGTCCTAATTCAACCCCAATCTAACCGAACCCATCCTAAGGTTGTTTACATTTTGTCTAATAGTGTTTTTCTCCCTTTTAACATCAATTTACATGTCAGGAAGTCTAGGGTGTTACATCATTCCACCTTGGGATCATTCATCCCTGAATGATGACTTAGGATATGCTAAGCTCAAATTTGAAAGAGTTACATACCGTAAAACTTATAAGGTAGGGTTTATACCTTTCATGACGTCACTTAATGATTTTAATAGTGACGGGCTCCTAGCCCACATAACATCTTTCGATTCCCAAGTAGCTTCCTTTTTTTTATTCCACCATAAAAGCTTAAAAAAGTTATTTCTTTGCTTCTCAATGTTTGAACTTGCTTATCCAACATTGTTATTGGCACCTCTTCATATGCTAAAGAATATTTCAGACCAATCATCTCAACAGTTAAGATAGGATAATAATCTCTAATATATTTCTTAAGCATGGATATACAAAATATGGGGTGGACTGAAGACAAGCTCGTGGGTAAATCCAACTCCTATACAACATTATCAATCCTCTTTGTGATTTGATAAGGATCTATAAAATAAGGATTCATCTTTACTTTATTCCCAAACCTCATAACCCCTTTCATAGGGGAGACTTTTAGAAATACTTAATCATCTACTTCAAATTCGAATTCTCTTCTTCCCACATCGATGTAGGAATTTTGGCAGCTCTAGATAGTCTTAAGTCTCTCCATGATAACCTTCACTTTTTTCATCAATTAATGTACAAGATCAGGTTCTAACAATTGTGCTCACCTAATATATACCAACCAATTTTTTATCTACACCTTATACTATAGAGTGCTTTAAAAGAGCCATGTAGATGCTAGAGTGATAGTTATTCTTGTAGGAAAACTCTATTAGAGGAAAGTGTTTTTCCCAACTACCTTTAAAGTAAATCACACAGGCTTGTATCATGTCCTCTAAAGTCAAAATCATATGTTATGCTAGCCCATCTATTTGAGGGTGGAAAGTAGTGCTAAGGTTCACCTAGGTACCCAAACCTCTCTAAAAAGATTTCTAAAATTGAAAAGAGAACTATGTACCTTTATATCGGGGCTCTATGAAACCAAACTATCACTTGAATAAACAATTTCACATAATTATCTCATGAATAATTAGTCCTTATAGGTAGATTCTGAGCGGACTTGGTCAGTCTATTAACAATGACCCAAATAGAATAGTATTGACTTCGGGACCATGGAATATTGGTAACAAATTCCTTGTTGATTATCTCTCATTGTTACATTGCAAAAGCTATGTATAAGGAGGTAGAACTCGACCTCAAGTGGTCAACCTTAATTTAATACCCCACATTTTTAGCTAGAAATCAAACCATCATTCCTACGATTTATATTTAAATACATGTGTCATGATAATTAGCTTAGCGTGAAAATTTCTTATGAGGTGTGAAAATGTTCATAGGAGTCACTTAGAGCAAAGTTGAGCTGAGAGCCTTTTATTTAGCCAAATTTTGGTATTTGATTCTATAAAGGTCATCTTTGAACGTGTATAACTTTTTACATATGTGGAATTTTGCATCTCAGGACCACCAAATTATATATAATTGAATTAGCTTTCCAACCATATAAATTTCTCCTTAATTTGATACCCAAGCGAAAAGCTATGACCATGCTTAGATCGTGCATTCTATGAAAAATGACAATTGACACTGGATGGGTTATGGTATTGGTGTGGACCACACACCCTCAGGTGTGCTTTGGCTATGTGCCGCCTAATAAAATCATAGTGCCAAATTATTTTTCCTTTTTACTTAGTTTAAAGGCGCTGACATCTTTTCACAAGCCTAAACCGTCTGTAATCATTCTTAAATGAATGAAGGGGTCTTAAAAGATTTTATTCTCATTCTCTAAATCCTAAATGTTCAATACACGATTCAAAACTATTCCCCTGCTCTCAAGAACAAAATTCAAGTTCCTTCCCTCAAGAACTCAAGAATTGAAGTTTCAATTTCATGCTTTCTTCAAGAGGTCATCTTACTGAGGTATGTGAGGTATTAATCAATGGGTTACTTTCACCCATTGAGATCCAAAAGCCTCTTTTTGTTTAAATTATGAATTATAAATTTGTTTGGTTAAATTATGAATTATAGTCTAATATATGATCAAGTTCATTGTAAATCATGAAATTCCTTCGTGTTTCCTCATTGTTTTGCATTCAAGTTATGTTAATAGTTTTACTCCATGAAAATAATGATCCTACATGCTTGAAGTTCCAAAACCCCATGTCATGTTCAGTTAACATCAAGTCAAATTCTCAAATATTCTCTATATTATTAAAAGGAGAGAAAAATCATCTATATTAAGCCAAGTGGCAGCACAAGATTAGGCCACTTAGTATACTTTAGGACCAAAAATATTTTAGGAAGTGATTAGTTAGCACTATTTTTAATTTAATTTTAACATTTTTTAAATAAATTCAAATTTTGACAAATAATTTACCATTGCCAGTTCTTTTTTAAAATTTAAATTGTGAAATTTATATAGATTAGTTTAAGTCCTAATATACCACTAACTTCTCTATATTTTTATGTTTGAATTTGATATAACTTCTTTCATGATAACATTGATAGAAAATCAGTTTCTCTATTCTGTTATTTGGAGAAATTTATGATCCATCATATTTGAATCATGAACACATCTATTTTTCTTAAGACCATTTTATGATATACTAATAGATGAATGATTATATTGTTGACTGATTTTGCAACAGCATGTATAATTCAATTTTATGATTCAGAGGATGGTGAACATATAGAAATTGAAGGAAATTTCTTATGTCTTATCGATAGAAAAAGAGAATAAGATCATTATGAAAGAGAGATGTAGAAAACCAGAGTAAGAAATTGAATAGGTAAGCCTACAATACCTACACAAGAATCAACCCTTTGCTTTTTTGCCACTTTTTAAAGTGCTTTAACTTTTGTATAAAGGGCAAAATAGACAACATCTTTCCTTGTTAATGATTTTAGGCTATAATTAAATATATATTCTGTTATTAAAGATATTTCATAAAAAAACTAATAATTGTGATATAAAGAAAATCGTTCAATAATGTAATGTCGTGTCTTTCTTAATTGTAAGTATTCTCTTTATTCAAATTTCTTTTATAACTCATATTTTGATTGGAGTAATTTTTCACCCATTAATATAATTTAGCTTGGTCACAGATAAATTTTTTGTCTTCTTATATAATGTTATATTTGTTTGCCCTTGAAATTTATAGAGAATCTCGACTGATCAATTTTTCTTCTAGTTTGTTTGTTTGATACAGGTATTCAAATTTCTTTTGATGATACCATTTAATAGTAGTACATTAACTTTGAACTTTTTCTATTTTTTATGGTTGATACTTTTTGTTTATACAAATTTGACACTCAAATAAAGTTATTTTATGTGCATATTCTACTCTTTTGAGATATTCCATTTATCACCAATAATAGTTGTTCATGGAATATTTAAATTTCATTGTTTGTTGCTTGTGGGTGGTTTACTGCCTTTGTGATGAAAGATGGTGGATTTTGTTTGTTTATGATGAGCAACCCCTTTTTCTAATACATAAAAATAGATTAATAGCTATCGGCTAAAGCTTTTTATTGTAACAGTTTGTTCTTAGAATTCACTTCAAAAGTGTTTTAGTAATTTTTCATGTAAAATTATGACTATTATAGCGTTGTTGATTTTATATATCTTTTCTGTTTTATTTTTTGATTGTGTATATTGGTTCATGCTAAAAATTTTATTGAATTAACTACTTCTATTGCCACTGTTAGTGCTAGAAACTGTTGCGATCTTTACTAATAAATTCACTCTTGATTTATCTAAGGAGTCAAATAAAAACTTTGTGTAGCATAGCAGCAACGATAAAGATCATACTTCATAAGTGTAGTATACTTTTGATTAAATATCAATTTATTGACAAATAAACTGAGATGTTTTCAGTCCTTAAAAGTTGAAACATGTCTAACAAATTTTTATAATAATAGAATATTTTGCAGCTTTAAATTTGTCTATACTTTTATGTGGATTTCTACACTTCATATCATAAGTATAACATGGCAAAAGACAACAATAAGCTGTATATTATATAGTGCAAATTTTATGAGGTCATGATACTTTGAAAGGGAACAATGGGAAAAAAATGAGCAGCAATTTTATTGTGTACATCCTTTTCTCTCCTTGTGTTATTTAAAGATTCATAAGTTTTATATACTTCAAACGAATCAATGTTTTCTAGAGCTTCAATTCTTAGGAGAAACCTTCAGCGCAATCCATGTAAGTACTCTAGCAGTTCATGGTTGCTCTTTCTTTAGATCGAAGTTATAGTATAAGAAATATTTATTATAATTACATTAAATACTAACTATTCATTGTTAAAAATATTTTGCTTATAGATAAATCATTTAGCACATATTATATGCACCTGCAAAACTCTAAAAAATCAAGTACACTTTTGAAACGAACAGTACTAATTCAAGTGAAGTATGCACTTCTGATATCAATAATGTGGTAGCTTACTAAAGAAACAACAACTACTAATTGAATTTACTATTTAATTAGTTCTTTTGTGGATACCTATTTATTGAAAAAAGAAATTTACCAATAAGTTGAATGATTTTGTAGATGAACTTTTCATTGTTTATTTGCTAATCCTTACTTTGCATAAATGTATGCTGCTAGCAAATGACATACAACAGATGCAATCAGATTAGAAGATTATTAAATCGTATTGTGGCTTCAATGTCTATAGTCCCTAATGAACTTTGGTGTAAGCAATGGTCAAAACACTACCAGCAAGTTCTTTTTGTAGATGTGTGATGATGGTCTTTTTTATTCTACACTATAATTACTTCTTGGAATATCTTAACATTTGTATTATTTTATTCATCAAATTTGAATTATATTAGTCCCTTACACATATGCATTACTTTTTACACCTAATCTAAATTATTTTATTTTTTATCAAAAATTTGTAACAACATATCTTTTTTTCATGAGGGGCCTCTGCTAATACCAAGAGGATAAGATTGGAAAATGGAGCATCAGTCGTTGATAACCTAATTGCACATTTTTCTAACGATGTCATACAAGTGGTTAAAAGAACAAATATGACTAGATATGTGTAGTACCCCATATTTTCCTAGCTTAAATTAACTCTCAGTCCATGAGTTATCCTTTATAAAAATTTTAAATTACTCAGTATTTTTCAGTTTAGAGTCTTTCATTGCGTAGAAAATTGAACCAGCTTTTCAACGATATAAAATTCGCCCAAATCCGACACCTAAGAGAAGAGTTATGGCCATTTTAGTAAGACAGGGTGCCATTGTGGCCATGAACGCATCGCGGAGCCAGCAAAATAACTATTGTCTATATCTAGTGTTGCTCTGCAATATTGGAACATTGGGCCATGGACCCAGTTTCTAGTTGTTAATTTTCAGTGTACCAACGTGATCCCATCGCATCACAGTATACTTTTATGTCACCTCCAAGGTAGCAATACGATACCACTGCTTCGCGCCACCAGCCATATTTATGATTGTCAATTTCCAGTGACACGACATGATTGCACCAAGGTCCAGAATTAGGTTATAGCGCCAGGGCCCAAAATTAGGTTTTTTTGTACAAATTTTTAAATCGTTCTTAAGGGTAAATGAGTGTTTTTCCACTTCCCAAATCAGTCTAAACACGAAATTAAACCCCTAAAACTATTGCCTCATTATTTCCTCACTTTCTCTCAAGAATAAAATACTCCCTCTCAATGAGTTAAAAACCCTAGTTCAAGAAATCAAGAACAAGCCTAAGAATTCCTCCAAGAACCTTCAAGAAAGAATCTTCTAAGGTATGTTAGGTATATATTCGTGGTTTCTTTTACCCATGAAGTCTAAGACCCCTTTATAAAAATACAAAGATTGTGTATTTATGAATTTTCATGATTGAGTTGAATTGAATTCATGTTCATTTTATTGATCGGTTTTAATCAATGAGTTAAATTACAAGTTTCGAGAATTGATCCTAGTATGTGATGATTTACATGATATTCATAATAAACCCTTCAATTTATAAGTTAATTGTATAACCATGTTTACCCTAAGTGTTTATGATTTAGTAAAACAAGTATGCTTTCCATGTGTTTGATAAATTATCTATGGGAATGAAATAATGCCATTATAGCATGCTAACATGTATTCCCCATTAATGTATAAGTGAATACGTTACAAGTGTTTGATGAAATGTCTCTATGAATGAATTATGACTAAGTGAATATTGCTATGTTATTCAGATTATGCTTTGCTTTGCTTTACTTTTCATGCTATCGAGTCCTGGGGGTATTTAATGCCCAACAATTTAGGTGTTTACCTAAAGCCACTGTCAGTTACAGAATAGCATCAGTTATGTCACAACCAGTAGTACTCTCAGTAAGTTACAGAACTCAGTAAAACTCAGTAAAATCAGTCTCAGTCAAGTCCAATTCAGTGTATTTCAGTTGGGAGTAGGATTCAGTACCGATTGAGTCTAGGGATGGGGTCTCACCCATTAGTTAGGACTGGGTCCCTAAAAGCAATTCCTAAGTTCTAGAACTACATAGCCATCATAGGTTATTAGATGTCACCCGTTAGATAGGATTGATATACTAAGGGGTCACCTACTAGTTTGGGACTGATCTCAGGGGTCACTCATCAGTTAGGAATGACTCCACAGTAGGTGTTTGTACCCATGGGACGGTGCTAGCACCCTTCCAATTAGGGTTACAGATTGGACCCCTATTAGCTCAAATTTGAGGTATGTCGATTAGATGATTGCATCCCACAGTTTCAGTTTCAGTTTTTAGTTTAGAACTCAATTTAGTTCTACAGAATCAGGACTATCTAACACAATCAACCAGTATTAGAAATTCACTTATCAAAACTCAGTACTCATCTTTTAAAAATATCAGATATAGTATATATCTATGTATGTCCACAGTATTGTGTATTTAGTGATTTCAGTAGTATTAGTTATCCACGCATTCTTATATTCAATTACTCTATATCATTAGTCAATTACCATTGATGCATATGAACCCTTGCATTCAGCCATACCCCATTTAGCATACCAGTACATTCTATGTAATGACGAATGTTCTTTCTTTGTGCTATGATATCTCATATCATAGGTTTGAACGCTCAGGGTCCCGACTACGCTTAGACGGATCCAGTCAGTAGTTGTAGATTTAGTAGTGAGTCCTCATCTATTGAGTATTTTCTTTTATTTAAGTATTATAGTGGCTTCAGTATTTCATTAGTCAGAGTTAGTTGGGGGCTTGTCCCATCAACTTCACTTTTCAGATAGCTCAGTTAGACGCTTTCAGGTTAGACTTTCAGAAAGTATTTAGTTTTATAGATTATTATTATAGATGTTATCTTTTATCAGTATTTAGATTTTGAACCTTATGTTATTTTAGCCTATTTTTTGCATTTATTATAGTGTATTATTCAGTGCTCACAATGGATATCAGTCATGGGTTAGCTTGTCATTCTTTGACGTCTTAAGAACTATGTAGCATCCAGGGTACAGACTCGGGGAGTAAAAAACTTGGTATCATAGCCTAAGGTTCAATAGAGTCCTAGGGGTTTGGAAAGACATATCTAGTAGAGTTTTGTGCATGGGTGTGTAGTGCGCCACATGTATGGACAGGAGGCTATGAGATATTGTATGAAAAGTTTCCCTTCTTTTAGTATTCATATCATACGAGTGAGCATGAACTCAACTTTAACTCTCATCCTAATTCATCTCTTTCTTATGCTTCCAGATCATGCCTCCCAGAGAAGCTAATGGAAGAAGTAACGAAAATAGGTCAACTGTAATACCCCATATTTTTGTGCTAGAATTCTAACCGTCCTTCCTGCGCGTCTAAGCTCTAATCCAAGTAATTCTCACGTGAATACAAGTTTCATGATCATTATCCTAGTCTATGGAGTAGTTTAGAGGTAGAAAATATTTATAGCAATGACCTAGAATAATGTTGAGCTAAGACCAATTGATTCATTGTAGATAATTGAATTAGCTTTCCAACGATACCAATTTTGCAAAACACTACCCGAGCAAAGAGTTATGCCCATTTTTGTGAGAGGTAGTAAGAGTGTGCGATGGGCAATGCGCCGCCCAATCAAATGTGTGCGATTGGGAGTGCGAGGCACGCTTAAATGTCTACCATAAGGTGAGCGACGCATACCTTAAGGTCTACCAAGGGTTGTGCGCCGCATACCTCACTTCCAAGTGCCAAAAACACCCCTATATATGTCTATAACACGAGATTAAATTCCCATAACACCAAAATAAGTTTCCTTTCTCTCAAAATCACCAAGAACATTCATTAGGGTTTCAACCAAAAAATTCAAGTATCTCCAGATTCAACCATGAGTTTTCAATAATTCTTCGAGATTCGGAATCTCCCTTCCAAGGGCTACAAGAAACACTCATTATTTTCATGAATAGAGTCCCAAGGTCAAGAGTTCATTCAAAGCTTCAAGTTTAAGGTATGTGGGGTATTTCAACAAGAACACCCTTTTGTTCTTGTGCCCAAATTGATTTTTCTTTTATGAACATACATGATTTTACATGTTTTGATATGAATTTGAAGCATGAATTTATACCCTACATGGTTTTACATGAGATTATGTTACTCTCTATGTTTTGGAAGTTGAATTGAATGAGAATGATGACATTTTTGTACATAAAGCTGAATTTTCTAGATTTTAAAGTAAGTTATATATATTTATGATGAAAAGCATGCATCTTGAGCAAATTTAGTATGAATTTTATGTATGAGACCTTGAGTCCTAATTGGAATTGTACTTTGAGAAATTATGTGCTATAAGCACAATGAGATTTGAATCCCAAAGCTAATTTTCTTTATCAAGATGTATGATTATAAAGCTGAAAATTTAAGTTTTAAGTGATTATTTTTGTGCTTATGTCATAAAGTATGAAACTTTGGAAGGTTTTATGGTGATATTGATGTATAGGTTTTTGGAACCCTATTTGAGATTATTAGTTTGAGAAAATCATGTGTTATAAAGACCTTGAGTTTAAATAATTTGAGATGATTAAGAAGCTTTCACCTTTTGGTCGTAAAAAGGGTTGGTTTTGAAACTGAGATGAGAAAAGAAATCCACTTTCATTGATTTATTATGAAAGGGGTAGCATGATGGCTCCCATTTTGAATTGTTGAACTGTTTATTAGTAGATTTTCTTTTGAAAAGATCTGAGCTAAGTATGGGAGTAGTCTTTAGCATCGAGCGGGACGTATATCAGTTTTGGTACTTCCCTAGAACTACGTGCCCCCATAGGATGTGAGCCTGAGGCTAATTTATATAGTGATCACTAGTGTTTGGATTGATGATTTAAGGTCCTACTCTGATGGCAAGGAATAGGGCAACTCTCTCCAACGAGGGTAGAACGTTGGACTCCATGTAGCTCACACGGTTTATGTCAGTTGTAAGAGACTCTTAGTGTGTGTGTGTGTATTCTTCTATCTGAGATGAAAATATAATTTCTTGAAAGATTGAGGTTGAGAAAGTCATTATTTCGAAAGATTTAAAGACTATATATTCTAAAGAGAATTGTTTTGAAATTGATTACTCTATATGTTTGAAACCAATAAAGAAGTTAATTGAGAACTTATTGTAATAACTCAATTGTTTTACTTTACATGTATTATTCATCCATGATTTTGATGATTTAATTCGAGTTAAGTGAGTCATTTATATCAGCATGTATAATTTTATAAAGTGGGATGATATTAATATATTATTTTATCTCTGTATTGCAAGCCCATATGATTGGTACATTTCCATGGTACTGACCCATATATTTATATGTGGACTACATTTCCTCAAAATGTAGTTATAGGGTATAGTATGCACCCTCAGATCGAGTTAGTTCGTTGTATCCAGTCAGCAAGTGATGAGTACTTTTGATTCAAGGGCTTGGGTCAGTTATGCAGAACTAATAGTATTGTATTTTCTTTATTCAGTTGTATTGAGTTAGGATAGTCGGGAGTCATGAACCGGATACCTATAGTCAGTACTAGTAGAGGCTTCATAGACAGTCAGTAGAGGTTGATGTATTCCATTTCAGTTTTGATTGTAAAAGCAGATTTGTAATCTTGTAAAGTTAGTTCTATATCTATCATATTCAGAAAAGAGTTATTTTTTGCAGATTTGTATAGATTTATACTTTTTGTTCAATTTCTTATAAGTTATGCCAGTAAAAGGGTTAGCTTGGGGTCATTTGTGATCCTAAGCACCGTGTGATGTCTTAGGACCCGATTTTGAGGCGTTACAAACTTGGTATCAGAGCACAGAGTTTAAGTATTCTAGGGTGTCTATGAAGCCATGTCTAGTAGAGTGTTGTGGAACGGTACAGAGACGTCTGTAATTTTCTTCGAGAGGCTATAGGGAATTTAGGAAATGTTTCCCTTCTTTCAAGTCTAGGATCGTGCCATGAAAAGGTTCTCTGAGAAACTTATATAAATTCTTATCTTACTCTATTCTGGCCAACTTTGCCTCATTTCCAAGGTATCAGAAACAGTTGTGCTTCATTCACCATAGATAGTTATGTGACTGTAAGAGAGCTAGAAAGTATCTTGTCAGTACTTTTGAGTTCTTAAAACTAAAGTATTTTATCAGGCCTGTAGAAATTATGCACAAAGCCTGAGTCAGAATTGCTTTTGAATTTCTCCTCATAATCCATAATGATAATCTATACTTCTCTATCTATGTTCTTGAAGTAACATGTTTGGCAAGTTCAGTTCCACCCCAAATAATGTTTTTATAATTGCTAGCAGAAGTTTCAGAAGATTCATAAAGCGGCTTGAGAGGAGCCTTCTAGTATGTTATAAGTCCATCAGATTTGAAGTTATACCCTTTTTCTTATGAGTTATTAATTAAGATAGAGTAAGGTGTATTGCTAGATCGTTGAATATTGTGTGTCATATTTCTATCTCTTGTATTATGTAATCTTTTTATCGTTATGTTTGTGAAAAATCAAAGTCTAGTGAAGCCGTGTGAGGCCTATTTTGATTCATTAGCAACTTGTGGTTTATCTTGATGTTCTGATGTTAGTTGAAAGTGTGGATTTCTATGTAGTGACAGAAGTAGTAACGTTTAGTTGAAAGTCTTGTGTTAGTTGAACTTGTGAGTTTAGAAGTGTAGTGGCAAGAATGGTGGTAAGGGTGATTTATTGAATATGTATAGATGAATTTTTGCTTATGATTGAATTAGTAATAAAGTGATATACCCGTGTTTGTTAGTTTAGTGAAATTAGAGAAAGAGATTATTAGTTAGGGTGGATTGTTGTTTGCTTGAAGTATGAAAAGAGTTATTGATTGTATTTGTTATGCTAGGAAAGTATAGGATTTTATGGAAGTACTTGGTGGTTGAGTATTGTTAATTTAGGCTTTCCTGAGATTGCAAGAGGAAGTTTATTTGAAATTTATAGAGCTATGAAAGTAATTTAGGTATGAAGATGGGTAAATAGTAATGATGTGAAGAAGGGGGATGTGTTAACGGATTATGAATAAGATAGTCCATATGATTATGATCAATTGTCATTATGAGATTGGGTTGTAAATCATGTTTAGCACTAGACATTAAGTTGAACAGTGGATGGTTCGATTGTTGATGCTAGTTATAAGAAGGTTATCTAGTAGGCCTGAACAGTGTATGCAGGAGTGTAAGATCATGTGTTCATAATTAAGTATGATGTATAGGTGTGCCTAAGGTGCTATGGGGCTGTATTATTTTTCAAGGATTGTTGTATATTGTGTGGTTAGTAGTAACGTTGAGTTTCTAGGTGGAGAAAGGCTAGTTAGATAATTTATGATTTTCTTGATAGCTAAGTTAAGAAGTTAGGATTGAAGATGTTGAGTCTTTTTAGTATGATTTTATTCTCATGGTTTGGGAAAAATATAAGTACAGAAGTGTGATCTTGGTAGGCTATGATTATGTGATTAGAGATGTAGATATTGTTGCAAATGAGAATGTAATTCTTTGATGATGATTATTGAAGCTAGGAATTAAGGATAGCATATGGATGGGTTGTTCAAGAATGAAGTCGTAAGTTCGAAATTAGTTTATTCTTGTGAGTTTACCATTTATTTGTAGATCTTAGAATGATAAAATTATGGCTTAATATTGGGAATATGCGAAGTATGCCTTTAGGGGTATTTTCCTTAAAGTTATACATGATTTTTAATGATAGGATTGAATGTCATGTTTGGTGTAAGATGATGAATGTAATATTCACTAGTGAATCCATATCAAGAGTTTTAAATTAGTCATTGAAGTGGTAAGGCATGTTATGCTTAGGGTATGAGCTCTAAGAAGATATAGAATATTGAACCTTGTGGTTTAGACTAGTATTGTGGTTTGTCATGTTGTGTCTTGTGATTTAGTGTTAGGCTTGATCATGGTAAGAGAACTTAGTTTAGACCTTAGTAGAAAGATTTCGCAGTGCCAATATGAGAATTCTAAGTTGAATTAAATGAGTATGGTATTTAAGGGGAATAGTATAGTTGAGACAGCATTTGAGAAGTGATGTTAAGCTTGAAAATAAGAAGTTGCATTGCCTACGGCCTAGCAATCCTATCCTAATTTATGAGTTATATAATTATATTTCATGCAATAGAGTTATATCAATTTTGTAATTCCTTAGTCAAATATCTTGTTCAGAGAATGCCCAAAATTCTTTGCTCCCTAATGTCAATAGAATTTCGTAGAAAAGTGCTAAAGAAATACTCCATTTGAGTATGGGTAGTCAGTATGATCCAGTCCATATAACATGTAATCTAGTTTAGCAAGTAAGGAGATAAGCTCCTATAGATTCTTAATTTCCCAGCTAGTCTTACTATCCGCATTCTTATACGTATGTACATTCCAAGAGGCAATATGTTTGTGTCCAATTAAATTATGAATTCATCTTCGTTCATGCATCAGTTTCAGTTTCAGATATTAAGTCATGATTCAGTTCATAAGTATCCTGTGTAGTATCACAGTCTCTTCCTAGTATTTTTATCAAATTATTATCATTCGGGGTCGAACGATCCCACAAGGGGGATGTTGTAATACCCCGAGTTTTCATGTCATCAACCTATCATCCTTTCTCATGAGATCAGATCTAGTGCAAAGTAATGTTTACTCATAAGTTGACACTCTCGTTTCTATCTTAGCCATATAGTTACTTTTCTTGAGGATTCATGCAATTGCAGACCAGTTCAGTAGCTCATTATTCTTGAGATCCACTAATTCAGTTCTATCAGTTACATATGATAGATTGAAGACTAAGGTTCCTCTGTGTTTCAGGTTAACTATCCATATTCGAGGACGAATGTTCCCAAGGGGGAGATAATGTAATACCCCATATATTCATGCTAGAATTCTAACCTTTCTTCCTGTGCGTCTAAGCTCTAATCCAAGTGATTCTCACGTGAATATAAGTTTCATGATCATTATCCTAGTCTATGGATTAGTTTAGAGGTGTAAAATGTTTATAGCAATGACCTAGAACAAGGTTGAGCTAAGACCAATTGATTCATCAAAAGTTTGGCATTCGATTCTACAAGGGTCAACTTCAAACGTGAATATCTCTTAATATGCATGGAATTTTTCATCTCAAGATCTATTAAATTGTAGATAATTAAATTAGCTTTCCAACGATACCAATTTCTCAAAAATCTGATACCCGAGAGAAGAGTTATGCCCATTTTCGTGAGAGGCAGTAAGGGTGTGGGATGGGCAATGCGCCGCCCAATCAAATGTGTGCGATTGGGAGTACGAGGCACACATAAATGTCTACCATAAGGTGTGTGACGCACACCTTAAGGTCTCCCATGGGTTGTGCGCCGCATACCTCACTTCCAAGTGCCAAAAACACCCCTATATATGTCTATAACACGGGATTAAACTCCCATAACACCAAAATAAGTTTACTTTCCCTCAAAATCACCAAGAATATTCATTAGGGTTTCAACCTAAAAATTCAAATATCTCAAGATTCAACCATGAGTTTTCAATAATTCTTTGAGATTCGGAATCCCCATTCCGAGGACTACAAGAAACAATCATTATTTTCACAAATAGAGTCCCAAGGTCAAGAGTTCATTCAAAGCTTCAAGCTGAAGGTATGTGGGAATTTTAAACAAGAACACCGTTGCTTTGTGCCCAAATTGATTTTTCTTTTATGAATATACATGATTTTACATGTTTTGATATGAATCTGAAGCACAAATTTATACCCTATATGATATTGCATGAGATTATGATACTCTCTATGTTTTGGAAGTTGAATTGAATGAGAATGATGACATTTTTGTACATAAAGCTGAATTTTCCAGATTTTAAAGTAAGTTATATATATTTATGATGAAAAGCATGAATCTTGAGAAAATTTAATATGATTTTTATGTATGAGACCTTGAGTCCTAATTGGAATTGTACTTTGAGAAATTATGTGCTATAAGCACAATGAGATTTGAATCCCAAAGCTAATTTTCTTTACCAAGATGCATGATTATAAAGCTGAAAATTTAAGTTTTGAGTGATTATTTTTGTGCTTATGTCATAAAGTATGAAACTTTGGAAGGTTTTATGGTGATATTGATGTATAGGTTTTTGGAACCCTATTTGAGATTATTATTTTGAGAAAATTATGCGTTATAAACACCTTGATTTTAAATAATTTGAGATGATAAAGAAGCTTTCACCTTTTGGTAGTAAAAAGGGTTGGTTTTGAAACTGAGAGGAGAACAGAAATCCACTTTTATTGATTTATTATGAAAGGGGTAGCATGATGGCTCCCATTGTAAATTGTTGAACTGTTTATTAGTATATTTTCTTTTGAAAAGATTTGAGCTAAGTCGTGGAGTAGTCTTTAGCACCGAGCGAGAGGTATAACTGTTTTGGTACTTCCCTAGAACTACGTGCCCCCATGTGATGTGAGCCTGAGGATGATTTATATAGTGATCACTAGTGTTTGGATTGATGATTTAAGGTCCTACTTTGATGGAAAGGAATAGGGCAACTCTCTCCAACGAGGGTAGAATGTTGGACTCCATGTAGCTCACATGGTTTATGTCGGTTGTAAGAGACACCCAGTCTGTGTGTGTATTCTTCTATCTCAGATGAAAATATGATTGCTTGAAAGATTGAGTTTGAGAAAGTCATTATTTTCAACAGATTTAAAGACTATATATTCTAAAGAGAATTATTTTGAAACTTGATTCCTCTATATGTTTGAAACCAAGGAAGAAGTGAATTGAGAACTTATTGTAATGAATCACTTATTTTACTTTACATGTATTATTCATTTATGATTTCGATGATTTAATTCGAGTTAAGTGAGTCATTTATATCTGTATGCATAAATTTATAAACTGAAATGATATTAAGATATTATTTTATATATGCATTGCACCCCATATGCTTGATACATTTCCATGGGATTGACCCACCAATTCATATGTGAGCTACATATTATCAGAATATAGGTACAAAGTATAGTATGCACCTTCCGATCGAGTCAGTTGGTGGTATCTAGTCAGCAAGTGATGAGTCCTTTTAATTCAAGGGCTTGGGTCAGTTATGCAGAACTAATAGTGTTGTATTTTTCTTTCTTCAGTTATATTGAGTTAGGATAGTTGGGATTCATGACCCAGCTACCTACAGTCAGTACAATTAGAGGCTTCATAGACAGTCAGTAGAAATTGATGTATACCATTTTTGTTTAGGGTGTAAAAGCAGAGTTGTTATCTTATAAATTTAGTTTTTTATCTATCATATTCAGAAAAGAGTTATTTTCTATAGATTTGCATAGATTTATACTTTCTGTTCAGTTGCTTAAGAGTTATGCCAATAGAAGGGTTAGCTTGGGGTCACTTGTGATCCTAAACACCGTGTGACGTCTCGGGACCCAATTTCAGGGAGTTATATCAGCTCCTCCGCCTGTTCAGGAAGATCCCCTGCATGAGCATGTATCTCACCTTGAATTTAGGGCTATTTTTGTTACCATAGCTTATTTAGTAGTTGGTCAGAAAAATTTGCAAGCTATTGTCCTATCTAGGATTTTGACTTACACTCAGCAGAGTGAGGGAGCGGAGTGTAGGAATAATAAAAGTGCCAGAATGAATAATTCTAAGCCATGATCAGGGGGTAGTAACCGCTCCTAGTTCTGTCAGAGATTCTCAGCACCAGTTCTACTTTCAGTCCGGGCACCAGTGCCCAAGTCTAAGAATGTCATTCAAAATAGAGAACCAGGCTCTAAGTCACTAGGTTGTAGAAAGGATGTTCGTACTAATCCATCTTATGGAGAATATGGTAAGAACCATAAGGGAGTGTGTAGAGCTGGTAGTGATGTATGTTTTTGATGTGGCTAGTTAAGTCAGAGAGTTTGATAATGTCCTAAGGCTGGTCCACGAAGTCATTACAGTTATCTTCCAGTCCCATCCGATCGCCTGACTCAGCAGGGCACCGCTTCGAGCACCACTAGTGGCCAACGCCAAAACTAATTTTATGCACTCCATTCTCACCAAGATCAGGGAAGCTCTCCTAATATAGCTATGGGTATGTTATGAGTCTTTCATCTTTATGTTTATGCCTTGTTAGATCCCGAGGTATTACTTTCTTTGTAAACCCTAAATAGCCATCAACATTGGTGTCAGACCTAAAATATTAGTAAAGCCCTTCTCAGTGTCTACCCTAGACTTTAGAGTAAAGTGGTGACAGTTCAGTGTAGAGTTGTTGATTATGTAGTTCATAGATATTGAATGATGGTTTTAAGCTAAGGGGGAGATGGTTGAATAAGTTACCAAGTTAGGCTTTCATATTTTAGTAGTAGTGTCACTAAGTGTAGAAAAAAGTAGTGGGAGAGGTTGATGCCCAACCCTTACTTACCTTAGTGCAAAGTTTTGTACTTCAGCTATCATGATAACTACCCATGCCTTGCATTTCAACTCTATGATCATAGCTCATATTTGTGTACATTATAGAAAAATCATGTAGATTCCAGTTCCTAGTATACGGAGTTCCAGTTCACTCAGTGTTACAAATCATGTTCCATGAATATAGAAACTCCAAACTTAGGTCATGTACCTTATGACTCATGTACTCATGCCTTACAGTATGCTCAGTTTCCATGACTCATGCTACGCTCCTAATGAGCAGTTAAATTCAGACTATGTCATGTATATTCTCAGTTTAGACCTCTTGATAAACCATTATGTTGATATTATATTCCTTATGCTTCAATTAAGTTTTCAGTTCAGTATAGTGTCTATTCATGCTTTCGGTCCTTATGTTTTAACCCTTCTATGAACTCTCCTTATGAAATGGTTTAGTGATGAGCAATTGCTTTGATAGGAGAAAGTAAATGTATTATGTTAAGAAAAGATTATTGCATGCTTGTTTTACACGAGGCTGTAGTTATGAAGATAGGCTTGAATGTCATGTTAATGTCTAAGTGGCTAAATGTATTCTGGATATTTTAGTCGGCTTGAACTTAGTAGGAGAATTCAGTTTAGCTCAGACCTCAGTAGGTATGGTTATCAGTGCCCATATTACAAAATTTTAGCCATGTTGTGGTTTCTTGTTTAGATGTATTATTCATACCATGCCAACATTGTCTTCCTCCCTATAGTCATTAGAACCGTATAGAAGGAGTTTTAAAGATATGCTCCAGTCGAGCAATTCATTTTAGCAGTCAAGCAGGTGAGTCCGTATGGTTTCCTATTTTGCACCCAATTGTACTATTCGAAGTTTTGTCAATATGACTATTCCAAGATATAGCAACCTAGTAGTTACGAGTTCAACCCAGTTCATGTATCATACCTCATTTTTAGATCCCATATATTCACTCCTAATTTAGTTCATAGGTGCTCCATGCATCGCCTTAGCTTTTCCTCAGTATCTCGGCCAAGCCAGCATTCCTCGAGGGACATAGTTTCTCAAGGAGGAGATTCTCTATGGTCTCCGAGCATTCATGTCCTAAACATTCTTGTTTCTCTTCACATAATAAATCTAGTTTGGAGTAGTGGGTACTCACAAGTTGACCCTCTAGTTTCAATCTCAGTCGTATGACATGTATCCAAGAAATCCATTCAGTTCATAATATTCAGTTCATGTACCACGTTTAAGACTCAGTAATGTTATCATGTTCCCATTCATACATACCCCGTAGATGATCTCAGGTTCATCAGTATTCTCAGCCTAAGGTAACAACCTTTCTTAGATTTACTCGGTTTCATGATTCAATTACATTTTTAATCTTTGTATTCCTTGTCGTTGCATAATCAGTCATGCATTTATGGATCAGTCATGTGTCATGCCTCAAGATTCAAGTCATGTGTCATGCCTCAAGATTCAGTCATGTTTCAGCTATGTATGTCTGCATAGTCTCAGTCTATCACTGTTTCTCAACTTAACCAGTCTCATTCAAGGACGAATGTTCCTAAGCAGGTGATATTGTAGAACCCCGTATTTCCCTAGCTTAAATTAACTCTCTGTCCATGAGTTCTCCTATATAAAATTTTTGAAATATTCCGTGTTTTTTAGTTTAGAGCTTGCCATTGACTAGAAAATTGAACCAATAATGATATAAAATTCGCCCAAATCCGATACCTGGGCGAAGAGTTATGGTCATTTTTGTAAGACAGGGTGCCATTGTGGCCATCAACACATCGCGGAGACTTGAAAAATGACAATTATCCGTTTTTAGTGTTGCTTCACGATATTGACGTCATCGCTCCATGGACTCATTTACCAGTTATCAATTTCCAATGTACCAACGTGATTCTACCGCATCGCGGTGAACTTCCAGGTCGCATCCAAAGTGGAAGCGCAATACTACCGCATCGCGCCACCATCCATATTCATGATTGTTAGTTTCCAGTGGCACAGCTCAATAGCACTGCATCGCACCAGAACCCTAAATTGGATTTTTCAGTATGAATTTTTAAATCATTCCCTGGGGTAAATGAGTATTTTTCCACAGCCCTAATCATTCTAAACAAGAAATTAAACCCCTAAATAACCTATTGCCTCATTATTTCCTGACTTTTCCTCAAGAATAAAATATTCCCTCTTAAAGAGGCAAAAACCCTAGTTCAAGAAATCAAGAACAAGCCTAGGAATTCCTCAGAGAACATTCAAGAAAGAATCTTCAAAGTTATGTTTATGTGTTCACTCATGGGTTCCTTTAACCCTTGAAGTCCAAGAACCCTTTTTAGAAATACAAAGATTGTGTATTTATGAATTTCCATGATATAGTTGAGTTGAATTCATGTTCATGTTTGTAATGCCCCGAAATCAGATCCCGAGACGTCACACGGTGCTTAAGATCACAAGTGACTCCAAGCTAACCCTTCATCTGGCATAACCCAAAGCAACTGAATAAAATACATAAAATAGAAGGAATAATACGGAAACAACCCATAACTTAGTCTGACCAACATGAAAGTAAATTTACACGGTCACAATTCCGCTCATATATATACAAATCTAAAATTTAATACACTGACTACTAGTGACTGTTTATGAAGCCTCTACTAGCATTGACCAAAGATAGTCGGGTCATGACTCCAAACTATCCCTACTCAATACGACTGAATACAGAAAATACAATACACCTCAAATCTGAACAACTTAAGTCCCTGAATCAAAAGGACTAATCACCTGCCGATCGAGAGCTGCGACCCAGCTGAACATGATAGGTGCGCTACAGCTTGTACCTACATTTTGGTAAGAATGTAGCCCATGGAAATATGTGGGTCAGAACTTTGAAATGTACTGAGTATGTGG
This sequence comes from Capsicum annuum, assembly GCF_002878395.1. Lineage (NCBI taxonomy): Eukaryota > Viridiplantae > Streptophyta > Magnoliopsida > Solanales > Solanaceae > Capsicum > Capsicum annuum. The sequence goes on along the minus strand of NC_061116.1, from coordinate 24,856,442 downwards.
GGGTGCATGCAACAATATAAATAGTATAATCAATTTCATGAAAACATGCATACGGACAATGATGACTTACTTGGCTTGAGTTATATCAAATCATATTTTTTGTAATTTCATAATAAACAGTTCATATGATAAAATCTCGTAATCCACGTAAATCATTATAAATCATAAATTATGATAAATCATCCTAAATCATCATAAATTATCATATAGTCAAAAATCATCAAAGGTAATTATATACCATCATAAATAATCATAAAACATCATAAGCATCTCAACTCTTTGACTCAAATCTCAGAGTGACTCCGTAATTCAAGAAACTTAATCTTATGGGCACGGGAGTTTCCTATAACCAACAACCCTACATGAGCTACGTGCAATACCGACGTTTGAAACTCCTGTTGGCGGGAACATCATACTCTTTGCCAGGGAGTACGACCTTAAAATTACAATAATCACAATCGGGCTCTCTGGCCAATAATATCATCATCAAACAACCCTACGGTGGCACATAGGTTTGGGGAAATACCAAATTTCCCTCTCGGTGCTAAGTACTACTCCCCGACAATCTCAGAACGCGTTAGAGAATCCACCACAACATCACAAGGGTCGATCATAAAGACCAAATCAAATCTCTTTCTTATTTATCAAATCATATTAATTTGTGGATTCCTAACTCAACACATTTTAGCTCAAAACATTTTAATCTTCCTCAACATCAACAAGGTATCAATGCATTGCACCATAACCGAATCGACATTTGGACAAGGATATGAAGACTCAATATGTAATATTTTCAACAATTTAACAAATCAAAATCATTTGGAAAATACAAAAACTCATTGCAACTTCGATATCAATATACCCAATAACTCAAATCGTCATAAGGAAGCTCAAAATTTGACTCATGGCTCGAAAACACTTGAAAATACCAATAATTCATTCTTGAACTTAAAACGTGGATACATGTTCAAAATATATCAATTTTTGATAGAAACACCATGAATCCCGATATTAAATCTCAATTCATAGAACGAAAATAGTCAAATACTCATGTGATTCAAAACTTACAGTTCAAATCTTTATAAGCTCACAATCGAATTATTTAGACATAAGTCAACTTAAAGAACCATATGAATCCATTAAATAATCATAATTGGCAAGCTTGAATAATTTAAATATATACATAATCAAAATCTCATGGTAGGATATCTTGGAAATAGATTCATTTGCCAAACTCATAATAATCCATGATAAAAATTAAAGATATCGGCACAAGAACAAAAGAATTATTCTTGTTCAAACCCCACATACCTTAAAATTAAAGATTGGAATGAATTATTGCCTCGGAACACTATTCACAAAATTGATTGGTGCATCTCGAAGAGCTCGGAACGGGGACTTCATTTATCGGATTAATTTGGAATTTCCATGGTGGATTGGAAGATTTAGGAAGGTAAATTTAGAGGTTTAGGGTTTCTTTCTTGGATTTTCTTTTGAAAATAACAAACTTTAATGCCCAAAATCAGTTTTTATGCTTATTTTCACGAAATGGGGCAAGGGTGAAATGACTAGATTGCCCCTAAGGAATTTGAAAAATGGCAGAAAAATCCTGCATACCTTGGCCACGAAAAACTGAATAACTCCTCGTTCGGGTATTGGATTTTTGTAAAATTTACATCGTTAGAAAGCTAACTCAAAGATATTTAAATTTATATATGGTAGGCCACCCAGTTCATCATATTTAAGGAGTTATGATCGACTGAAGTTTACCCAAATCAAATCCGTCCCTCAATTACTGATTTGACATGCTTAAATAAATTGATCGTAACTTATTACTTTGAAGTTGGAATGGGGTGAAACCAATTGCATTGGAAATAAGACTCAAAGATCTTTCGTTTGATATACAGAAGATCTCCCAGTTCCTCATATTCAGAAAGTGATGATCATTTGAAGTTGACCCTGAAATGCTGAAAGTTTCTGGAGCATGCTAATCACATGGAGCCACTATTTGTGGCATCCAAACGTGCCCTTATGCTACTCCAAAAATTCTAAAACTCACTTGGGATGTATTAAGACCTTTCCCTATCGCAACGCAACTTGAAAATCAAAAAATGAATGTCGGAAAGGTCTTCAAATAAATATCCGAAGATCAGAGGTCTAAATGAGAAAGTTTCAACACTTCACAATTTTGTTTTTTTGAGTGCTAAGCTTCTCTTGGCAAGATAAAAAGGCTTTAACGACTCGACAAATTTGAGAGCGAAATATTTAACGGAAAAAACTCGGGGTATCACATCATCTCCCCCTTGGAAACATTCGTCCCTGAATGTCGCTCGTTAGGTTAGGAAGGCGAGGAAAATTGAGGATACGCAACTAAAATAGCTTGATGAACAAGTTTATATTTTTCTAAGCTTTGGAGTACTTTCCGACGCATAAGCTCATAATAATCACAATGACATAGTTGAGTCTATTACTAAAAGAGTTAGATTAAGGAAAAATTATTAACAATGATTTAAATCTACATTCACAAAGAAAGAGATGAAAGATCTAGGAAATGAAACTCGGGATATTACAATATCTCCCTTTTGGGATCGGTTCTCCCTGAATAATACTAATTGATACACGAGATACTTTATGATCGACCTATGGCTTAATACTTGGGTCGGGAACAAAATCAAAGGCTAAATAGAATTTGGTAACTCGCTTCGATGAAAATAAATCATTCTTGAAATAGTTATGCTCACGAAACTTCAAGTAGTAAATTGGACCACATCAGAAGTTGGCAAAAATATATGAATCCATTGGAATAACTATCAAGTTGAATTTATAGGTGCACAGATTGAATCAAGACACACTCTCATTCAATTAGGAAATGATTGAAAATCTTTCCAAGGAACTTTCAACGGTACTAGGAAGCAATTGGGTTTGGGATATGGTCCGAACAATATATATATATATATATTTATATATATATATATATATATTGAAATAAGGATTTATAACTCGACCCCAATTTTAAGTACAGAGCGTAGGTCGATCAGTCTTATATCAAAATAAAAGTACTAGACCCCAAACAGTACAACTTACTTCAAGCTTATCAATACGCTTCGCACACCCTTTCTCCGCAATACTATTTTCCCCAAATACCAAACTTACTTGATTCAATTCATAATTCTCACAAGACATTTGCAATCATGGCTATTCAAATCTAACTAAGCCAAACTCTCTCTCCTCATTTTCAAGCATAATTAGGAGTCACCAATTCCTCCACCGAACACCGTAACATAGCACCATTCTGAATTATAAATTTACACACATCCACATTGTTATAGTTCCTCATCTCATATATAATTCTTATTACCACTCAATCAACTCTAATCCCACTTAATACTCACCATTTTCAACCATCATATCATATGAACAAGTGTTGAAGCTTAGGGAACTATTCATAGGCATATACGCAATCCAACTTATAGCAAGGCCAAGGCTTGCAAGTAATATCCTCAGACAGGAGATATATTCACAATACATGAGTGCTATGCAAGATCAATTTACAAGAGCTTTTAGCTTAGCCTTCTAAATCAACATAGACACCAAAACCTATCAATAATATAAACTTTAATCTCCTTCCATATATACACACATGATGTTCAAGCCTATCTTTATAATTAAGTATACACTCCTAGTCAACACCCAAAAACACCTTTTTCAAATTCTACAATGCTTTATTAAGACAACTTCCGGGCACGATTCTTAAGAAAACACTCACTAACTTTTCCAATTAACTAAGCCATGCGCAAGACTTCACTTCAATAATTCCCCACCTACAAACCTAGATAAACTATCACACAACCACTTTCACAAACACAACACAAAATGCTTCAAATAACCATGACATCCATCAAAAGCCTAGCCTCTAGCTTACTCCACACTTGCCATCTTAGCTAAAATAAACATGCCACAATCCTTATCAACAAAAACCCGCTCACTCTCTCCTATCATCACCGTTGTTCATCCATACTCCCTCGGCAAATGGAAAGTCATGAAGGGGTAGAATATGAAGAGATATTTGTATGACTTGGTGCGGTTATTGAGGCTAGAGAACTAGGGCATCAAATGCATGAATTCAACCAGAATCAAGATTAAAGATTAAGGACACCCAGGACATAAATTGAATCTTATTGGTCACTAAGGGTGTTGCCGGTGGACTGAACTTGGACATACAATAAAACTTAAGCACATGCATTATGAACTGCTCAACTTGAGTTTGGAGTTTATAGCTTATGGAATGTCGATTTTGCCGGCTAAAAAAATTGGAGCTTTATATTTTGATAGTTAGGAAAATACATGTTTTCCTATGATATGCATGAACATGTATTATGATCGGGGGAATGAAACATAAGGCATGAGAAAATATCGAAGTCATTGAAAAGGATGGGGTAAAATAGGATCAACACCACTACTTCTCAACACCAACTTGCAACCCACCGATACACCTATCTGAATTCCGCAATCTTAACTTAGTTAATTTTTTTTCTCTATTATCTCCCCCTTAGACTTAAGCCAACACTCCGAGTCAACGAATCACCATACGAACTCTAGTCCATGGTATTCACTTTAGCCCAGGTCCCCAGATATACCCATACACAAGATCCATAACTTAACCTGCATAACTACACCCGCGAGTGCAAAACCCATTCTTAACAATTCATGCACTCCGCAGCATAGATTCTAACACTTACCATGGATACATCAAACCTTCGCTAAACCATACTAACGTCTTTGTTCTTTACTAACATCATATCTCAAATTAACACCCTCGTTAACCTCTAATGCCCAAGTTAACTCACAATTACATTGTATAGCACATATCCTCATTCATACTTACCCGATCAAGGATAACACTAACCGCTTAACATTTAATAACTTAAAAAAATTCCCCATAACACCTTGAGCATTCTACTACCTCAACACACAATATCACACTTTATCACAAACAAATAGATTTCAGCTCCCGTACATATGGTTCAAACCTACTAAATCTCCTCCCTATCACTAACGTCGTAGCAATTCAATCATTAAATTCATTTTTCTCATCACCTGCTATACAAACTTAATAACTCACTCTGACTACGATTAACAACAATCTCAACAACCATTTCCATCTATCAAACACCCCAAACATACTAGTCTACCAAAACCTCATAACGACCATAATAATCTACAATTCCATGACGTATGCCACAGTAATTTATTAATACCGCCTTCCACAGAGTAAACAGCCAGCTGCTAGTGGATCGAAACAGGCCTCATATGGCTTCACTAGACTTTGGTTTTGTATTTTGAAAAAGAAAATAAATATCAAAACAATTATGTTAGTGAATCAAAATAAGCCCCACACAGCTTCACTAGACTTCGAGTTTTCATCAAAAGTTGATCAGAAAATACTTTCAAGAAATAAAAGCCTGGTACACCATAATCAAGGATCCGAGAATATGTGTCTCTCTTTACCTCAACTGAACGACTCAAGAGGGATGAGGGTACATCACGAAAGCTATGGAACCTTTGCTAGTAAGCCCCGAAATATAATCAAGAGAGGAAATTGGAACTAGTTAATCACCCTATCTCAACATTAGTACACGGATAAGGAAAATACAAGATAACATCATGAATTCTGTGGAGAAATTCAAAAACACTTCCGACATAGGCTTAATGCACAACCTTGAAGAACGTACATACGACACCTTAATTTTTCGGAACTCAAGAGCAGTAATGAAATCATTTTTTTCCTAGCTCACTTTCGAGCTTGTAATATCAGAGGAGATTATCTAAGAAAGCACCATCTATAAAGATTTACACTTGACTATATCTGGTATTTTAGAACAAGGCAAATTGGCCCAATTTATTCAAGATATGAACCCGTATAAATTTCTTAAAGGAACTTTCCACAGCACGATCTACGACTTGAAAGAAAGGGAATATTTTCCTAAATGCCTCATAGACTCTCAAAGAAAAGTACAGACATCTCCGTACCGGTCCACAAGACTCTACTAGACACAGCTTCATAGACCCTAGGACACTTGAACTCTTTGCTCTGATACCAAGCTTGTAACGCCCCAAAATCGGATCTCGAGACGTCACACGGTACTTAAGGTCACAAGTGACCCCAAGCTAACCCTTCATCTAGCATAACCCAAAGCAACTGAATAAAATACATTAAATAGAAGGAATAATGCGGAAACAACCCATAACTTAGTCTGAACAACAAGAAAGTAAATTTCCATGATCACAATTCTGGTCATAAATATACAAATCTAAAACTGAATACACTGACTACTGGTGACTGTCTATGAAGCCTCGACTAGCACTAACAAAAGATAGTTGGGTCATGACTCCCAACTACCCGTACACAATATGACAGAATACAAAAAATACAATACACCTCAAATCTGAACAACTTAAGTCCCTGAATCAAAGGGACTAATCACGTGCCGATCAAGAGCTGCGACCTAGCTAAACATGATATGCGCGCTACAGCTTGTACCCATATTTTGGTAAGAATGTAGCCCATGGAAATATGTGGGTCAGAACTTTGAAATGTACTGAGTATGTGGGGGTGCATGCAACAATATAAATAGTATAATCAATTTCATGAAAACATGCATATGGACAATGATGACTCAATTGGCTTGAGTTATATCAAATCATATTTTTCGTAATTTCATAATAAATAGTTCATATGATGAAATCTCGTAATCCACGTAAATCATTATAAATCATAAATTATGATAAATCATCCTGAATCATCATAAATTATCATATCATAAAAAATCATCATAGGTAATTATAAATCATCATAAATGACCATAAAACATCATAAACATCTCAACTCTTTGACTCAAATCTCGGAGTGACTCCGTAATTCAAGAAACTTAATCTTATGGACACGGGAGTTTCCTATAACCAACAACCCCACGTGAGCTACGTGGAATACCAACGTTTGAAACCCCCATTAACGGGAGCGTCATACTCTTTTCCAGGGAGTATGACCTTAAAACTACAATAATCACAATCGGGCTCTCTGGCCAATAATATCATCATCAAACAACCCTACGGTGGCACTTAGGTTTGGAGAAATACCAAATTTTCCTCTCGGTGCTAAGTACTACTCCCCGACAAGCTCAGAACGCATTAGGAAATACACCACAACATCACAAAGGTCTATCATAAAGACCAAATCAAATCTCTTTCTCATTTATCAAATCATATTAATTTGTGGATTCCTAACTCAATACATTTTAGCTCAAAACATTTTAGTCTTCCTCAACATCAACAAGGTATCAATGCATTGAACCATAACACACTCGAAATTTGGACAAGGATATGAAGACTCAATATATAATATTTTTAACAATTTAACAAATCAAAATCATTCGGAAAATATCAAAACTCATTGAAACTTCGATATCAATATACCCAATAACTCAAATCATCATAAGGAAGCCCAAAATTTGACACATGGCTCAAAAATACTTGGAAATACCAATAATTCATTCTTGAACTTAAAACGTTGATACATGTTCAAAATATATCAATTCTTGATAGAAATACCAAGAATCCCAATATTAAATCTCAATTCATAGAACGAAAATAGTCAAATACTCATTTGATTCAAAACTTACAATTGAAATCTTTATAAGTTCATAATCGAATTATTTAGACATAATTCAACTTACAGAACCATATGAATCCATTAAATAATCATAATTGGCAAGCTTGAACAAATTACATATATACATAGTCAAAATCTCATGGTAGGATATCTTGGAAATAAATTCATTTGCCAAACTCATAATAATCCATAATAAAAATTAAAGATACGGGCACAAGAATGGAAGAATTATTCTTGTTCAAGCCCCACATACCTTAAAATTAAAGATTAGAATGAATTCATGCCTTGAAAAACCATTCATAAAAATTGATTGGTGCATCTCGAAGAGCTCGGAATGGGGACTTCATTTATCGAATTAATTTGGAATTCCCATGGTGGAATTGGAAGATTTAGGAAGGGAAATTTAGAGGTTTAGGGTTTGTTTCATGGATTTGTTTTTTTGAAAATAACAAACTTTGATGCCCAAAATCAGTTTTTATGCTTATTTCCACGAAATGGGGCAAGGGTGAAATGACTAGATTGCCCCTAAAGAATTTAAAAAATGGCAGAAAATTCCTGTGTACCTTGGCCACGAAAAACTTAATAACTCCTCGTTCGGGTATTAGATTTTTGCGAAATTTATATAGTATGAAATCTAACTCAAAGATCATTAATTTTATTTATGGTAGGCCACCCAGTTCATCAAATATAAGGAGTTATGATCGACCAAATTTGACCCAAATCAAATCCGTTCCTCAATTACTGATTTGACATGCTGAAATAAATTGATCGTAAATTATTACTCTAATGTTGGAATGGGGTGAAACTAATTGCATTGGAAATAAGACTCAAACAGCTTTCATTTGATATATAGTAGATCTCCCAGTTCCTTATATTCAGGAAGTGATGATCATTTGAAGTTGACCCTGAAATGCTAAAAATTTCTGGAGCATGCTAATCACATGGAGCCACTATTTTTGACACCCAAACATACCCTTATGCTACTCCAAAAATTCCAAAACTCAGTCGGGATGTATTAAGACCTTTCCCCATTGCAACGCAACTTGAAAATCGAAAAATAGATGTCATAGAGGTCGTCAAATAAATACCCGAAGATCAGAGGTCTAAATGAGAAAGTTTCAACACGTCGTAAATTTTTTTTTGTGTGTGTGCTAAGCTTCTCTTGGCAAGATGAAAGGCTTTAATGACTCAACACATTTGGGAGCAAAATATTTAATGGAAAAAACTCAGGGTATCACAACTTTATTGTTAGGTTTTAATCTGTGAGTTAAACTACAGGTTTCAAGAATTGATCCTAGAATGTGTTGATTTACACGATATTCGTGATAAACCCTTCAATTTGCAAGTTGATTGTTATAACCATGTTTACCCTAAGTGTTTATGATTTAGTAAAACAAGTATGCTTCCCATGTGTTTGGTAAATTGATTATGAGAATGCAATAATGTCATTATAGCATGCTAACATATATTCCTCATTCATATAAAAGTTAATGCATTACAAGTGTTTGATGAAATGTCTCTATGAATGAATTATGACTATGTGAACATTGCTATGCTATTCAAATTATGTTTTTTTTTTAATTTTTATGCTATCGAGTCCTAGGGGTATTTAATACCCGATAATTTAGTTGTTTACCTAGAGTCAGTGTCAGTTACAAAATAGTATCAGTCATGTCACGACCAGTAGTACACTCAATCAATTAAAAACTCAGGAAAAATTTGTAAACTTAGTCCAGGTCAAGTCTAGTTTAGTATACTCAGTTCAGTGTCTTTCAGTTTGGAGTAGGATTCAGCACCGAGTGAGCCTAGAGATGAGGTCTCACCAGTTAGTTAGGACTGACATATTCAAGGGTCACCCACTAGTTTAGAACTGATCTCAGGAGTAACCCGTTAGTAAGGACTAACTTCACAGCAGTTATTAGAACCCGTGGCATTGTGCTAGCACCCTTCTAATTGGGGTTAAGATGGACCCCTATTAGCTCAGATTTGGGGTATGTTGGTTGATGATTACCTTCCACAGTTTTAGTTTCAGTCTTCAGATTAGAACTCAGTTCAGTTCTATAGAATCAGGACTATCTACAAAGTTAATTAGTATCAGAAATTCAGTTATCAGAACTCAAGACTCATCTTCAGAAAATTTTAGATACAACATATATCTATGTATGTCCATATTATTGCATACTTAGTGATTTCAGTAGTATTAGTTATCCACGCATTCTTATATTCAGTTAATCTATATCATTAGTCAGTTACCGTTCATGCATATGAACCCTTACCTTCAGCCTTACCTCATCTAGTATACCAGTACATTCCACGTACTGACGCATACTCTTTTTTTGCACTATGATGTCTCATATCATAGGTTTGGATGCTCAGGTTCTCGACCGTTCTTAGACGGATCTAGTCAGAAGTCACAGATTTAGTAGTGAGTCCTCATCTATCAAAAATATTCTTTTGTTTCAGTATTACTGTAGCTTAAGTTTTGCATTAGTCGAAGTTAGTTGGGGGATTATCCCATCAACTCCACTTTTCAGACAACTCAGATAGAGGCTTTTAGATTAGACTTTCAGACAGTATTAAGTTCTACATATTATTATTACAAATGTTATCTTTTATTAGTATTCATATTTTTAACCTTATGGCATTTCAACCTATTTTTCGCATTTATTATGGTGTATTAGTCAGTTCTCACAGTAAATATCAGTCATGGGTTAGCTTGTGGTCCTTCGGGATCGTAAGCACCGCGTAGCATTTGGGGTAAAGACTTGGGCCATTACAATATGGGGTGGGGGTTGTATAAATAAAAAGACAACTATGCTAATTTATAGGTCTGTTCTTATATACTTTTTACAAGCTCCAATTTGACGATTTGAGTTTATCTGATGTCTCCTTCATCATATGTACATAGAGAAATCTATTAGGAAACAGAATAAATTCCAACAGGCATAGAAGAGTGAAGCTGAATCACCTCATCACTGACAACACAACACTTATGCAATTACTTATAGTTCTGAAAATTGTATTCTTCCATTTTCTTTTCTACATTCATGTGACAATAGCAGTTGTAGTAGTTCAAAAGCTTCTTCCTTCAAGAATGTACTTTATAAAAATTTAGAAAGTAAATTCTGCAAACTTCTTTTTACATCTTTTTTTATACATGTTTTCATCTCAGTATTATTAATTCTATTAGCAATTTTATCTATTTGTTTTATATATAATTACATATTATTAGTTCTACATTTTAAACTCTGACTCTTTCAAAAGTCAGGGATCCGCCATGTGTCATGTTGATTTTATCACTTTGATAGTTTTCCTTTGAACACTTTGTCGTTGATTTCATTTTCACTAATTGGAAAAGCAAACTGAGATTGGAAAATGAAAAATGATATTTGAATCTGTGGAATAATGTTGCATTTTTTTGGGTGGGGCTATTAGATGAATTAAGGGAAGAAGAGGTTGTTTGGAAGATACACATATCTCAAAGATGTCCGTTAAACATTCAAACTATGTAGAAATATATTGGCATACATCAAATGAGAATATGTGTATATGTGCAGGAGAACAATACCATAGTAAATTACAATCAGTCTCCTGCGTCGAACTTAAATAGAATCAGTCTCCTGCATCGGATTTTATTTATGCAATAAAAATTGTGACGATAGCGTTCGATGAAGCTGAAATTATCAACTGAAATGTTGCCTTATAGCTTCATGCGGTGCCGGAATAAGCAATGATCAAGCAACCAACTAGCCTATACATAATTTGCAACCTCAGATAATTAAGTGACATTCTACACACGAGATTGTTGACTAACCATAATAGGATCAATCAAGTAGTTCTACTTGAAATGAGATTTATTTATAGTTGAGTGTATGTTGATATTAAAATTTTCTATGGTTGTAATAATTTACCTCATTCACTTTTTATGCTAAATCATTACTAACTTGCTATGATTAAGTTATAAATTAGAGAAATGTGCAATTAATAAGAACCTATCTGAAGACACATATGATGTAATTATTAGTTTTGAATGAATATGGAAAATTCAACAATTCTTTTAAGTTTAGAATACATTGCACCGGAATCAAAATCATAGTTACAATTTTATTAAAATGTATTATATTTAATATGCTCAAACAAATAACATAATACTTACATATCTAGTTTCTTTTAATAACCATGCATCGCGTGAGTACGAATAAAGCTGTATAAACATGATATTTTATCAAAGTTAACTCATTCCCATGTTTACATTCATGAAATTTATCAGACTATTGAAATATCTCATGTTTTGAGTATTTGAATTATGATTTTATGTCACTGTTTTAGGTGTTGTTATCGATATTTTATAATCATTCAGTATTGGCTGGTTATGAACCCCCGATACACTGATATTTTATAATCATTCAATGCTGGCAGGTTATCAACCCCCGATACCTACATGTTTCCTTACATTTCAGAACATTAAAGTAATGAGTCAGTCAACTCATGATTTTTTTGTTAAACTTAGCCTTTTATGATCATGTTGAGCTCTATCAATTTATATGTTTATAAGTACTTCAGAATTAGTATGCATTGCTGTTTTCAAAATACCATGATCTGAGCTTATCAGTTATCAGTGCATGGGCCAGTTAGAAGTTTAGTGTCTTTTTGTTGGTAGTAGGATTTAGCACCGTGTGGAAAGTGTGGGTTCAGTGCATCCTAATTTCCTAGAAACTACGTTCCTTTATAGGTTTAGGGGTCTCGCCAGAGAGTGTTTTCCCTTACCCCATATGGGCTCAGTTTAGTGATCACTTATATTATAACTCCCATAGTTTTAGCCAATATTCAGTTTATCTCAGTTCAGATTTGCTTGACCAAGTACTCAGATTTTTGTACTTATTCAATCATGTCGATAAATTATTCATATTATTCAGATCATGCCAGTACATGCTATACTTGGTCTTGCATTCTCAGTTTTATAAGTTCATGTTTTCATACTTCATATCCATAAATAATCCTCGGTTTATGTTTACAACATACATAGCTTTACATGTGATTTACATACAGTATTCATGTTTCTACTGCTTCCCAATTCACAGAACTATTTTTGGCTCATGATTTACAAATATCACTATGACTTATAATTTTCACGTATAGCTATATTTTAAATACATGTTTCACCAAATAAGTTATATCCTCAATTTTAAAGCATGTTTTAAATATTTCCATGATTTAGTTCATGTCTCCATATACTCAGTACATTCTAAATTACTGACCATATATATTTATTTGTGGCTACATTCCTTCATGTAGGTACTAGGTGTATTCCATTGTAACACCCCAACATAGGAAAGAGTCCCATATCGGCAAAACACTGAATGGATATTGGGTATATAACTAAGAAAGCCTTACTCCCTAGTGATGCATTTTAAAGCCGTATAGGCCAGGGCCCAGAGCAGACAATATCACTAATGGGTTGGGGAGTTACAGGGGTCTCTTAGGCATTCATAGTTCCAGTTTCCCGTCTCGTCCAGGGCCCTAGCTCGGGTCATCATAGAAAACTTAGTATTAGAGCCTAAGGTTTAATAGAGTCCTAGGAAGTCTGAAAGCAACATCTAGTAGTCTTGTACATGGGTGTATTACATGCCACATTTATGTGCAAGAGGCTATAAGATGTTTTAGGAATAGTTTTCCTTCTTTTCGTATTAATGTCGTACCAATGAGCATAATATCAAGTCAATCTCTTAGTGTAATACATTTCTCCCTTTCTTCTACAGAACATGCCTCCTAAAAGAAGAAATGGGAATTAGCCAGCCCCTTTGCCCAAAGATCCTTTTGGTGAACACATCTCTCATGCAGAGTTAAGAGCTGCATTCACTATTCTTGCTCAGTCAGTTGCTGCTTAGAATGAATGACCATCTGGTATTCTGGCAAAGCCAGTGGCCAATTCAGCTACAGCCAAAATACAGGACTTCACCCGAATAAATCCTCCATCCTTTCTCAGGTCTTAGTTAGATGAGGACCCTCATGAAATTTCATGACTAGGTTCAGAAGGTTACTTATATCATGGGGGTTACTTCTAGTGAGAGTATGGATCTAGATGCATATCATTTGTAGGATGTTGCTCATACTTGGTTTAAATAGTAAAAGTCAGAAAGGCCAGATGATACAGGGCCTATTAAGAGGGAGGAGTTTGTCACCACATTCTTAGATAGGTTCTTTACCCTAGATCTAAGAGAAGCTAAGGTGTTAGAATTTATCAACATTAGATAGGGAAACATGATGGTGAAAGAGTATTCTCTTAAGTTTACTCAATTATCCAGATATGCTCTTCATGTGGTTGCAGATAACAAGGCCAAGATGATTAAGTTTATTTCTGGGGTGAATGATAGTGTGGTCAATGAGTGCAGGTCCGTGATGTTGAATAGTAATATGAACATATCCAAGCTTATGACTCATGCTCAATAGATAGCATACCAAAAGATGAAGATGGGGAAGAAGAAGAAGAAGAGAGGAAGGACAGGTAGTTTCAACTTTTCTCAGCCTAAGTCAGAGGGAGGAAGCCATTCTCAGTTTTTTCCTAAGTCATCAGTTCTATCTCTTTCTTCAACTAGTGCTCCAGCTCCTAAGTTCAAGGATAGTAATAGAGATAGAGCGCCAAGCTCTAAGTCTTAGGGCAGTGTCAGCAATGCTCGAACTAATCCCCTTTGTTAGACTTGTGGTAAGAACTAAAAGGGTGCTTGTAGAGCTGGTAGTGATGTCTTATTAGGATGTAACAAGCAAAGACACAGATTCAGATATTGTCCCCAGTCAGGCTATCAGGGTCAGCATAACCGTTCCCCAGCTCAGTTCGGTCGCCTAAACCAGCAGGGTGCCACCTCCAGCGTTACTAGTGGGCAATGCCCAAATAAAATTTATGCTCTCCAGTCCTAAAAAGATTAGGAAAATTCTCCTGATGTGGTTACTGGTATGTTACAAATCTTTCATGTGCATATTTACGCTTTACTTGATCTAGGAGGTTCTTTGTATTTTCTTATTCTCTATATAGCAGGTGATTTCAGAGTTATTCCCAAAATTCTAGCAGAGCCCTTCTCAGTCTCTACCCCAGTGGGTAAAACCATCATAGCCCAGTAGGTGTACCCGATTATGATATTTTAGAAAGTCACTTCAGTAGACCTTGTCGAATTAGAGATGATTGATTTTGTTGTCATTCTTGACAAAGATTGGCTTCATTCCTACTATGCCATAGTCGAATGTAGAAACAGAATAGTCCAGTATCTGTTTCCGAATTAACCTGTCCTAGAGTGGAAGGGTAGTACTTCAGCGTTCAGAGGTCAGCTTATTTCCTACCTTACGACATGGAAAATGATATCTAAAGGATGTGTCTATCATATTGTTTGAGTTAAGGAATCTAGTTCTGAAACTCCCAGTCTTGAATCAGTCCCAGTTGTAAATGAATAGTCAGATGTCTTTCCCAAAGATGTTCCAGGAATTTCCCCTGAAACAATCGACTTCGGCATTGATCTTTTTCCTGATACTCAACCTATATCTATTCCGCCATATAGAATGGCACCAACAGAACTTAGAGAATTGAAAGAGCATTTGAAGGATCTCTTAGATAAGGGATTCATCAGACCCAGCATCTCCCTGTGGGGTACACCAGTCTTATTCGTGCACAAGAAAGATGGTTCTCTCAAAATGTGCATTGATTACCGTCAGCTCAATAAAGTCGCGATCAATAACAAGTATCCTCTTCCTAGAATCGATGACTTGCTTGACCCACTTCAGGGTGTTAGCTATTTCTCTAAGATAGAACTAAGATCAGGCAATCATCAGCTCAGAATCAAAGAATGTGATATTCCGAAAATAGCTTTCCATACTCGATATGGTCACTTTGAATTTCTAGTCATGTCCTTTGGTCTTACCAATGCCCCAGTAGCCTTCATGGACTTTACAAACTAGGTGTTCAAGAAGTACTTTGATATGTTCGCCATAGTCTTAATAGATGATATTCTGGTCTATTCCTGTTGTGAGTATGATCATGCAGACAATCTCAGATAGTATTGTAGAATCTCAGAAATGATTAGTTTTTTGCCAAAATTAGTAAGTGCAAATTTTGGCTAAGGTTAGTGGCATTCCTTGGTCATATTGTTTCCAGTGATGGCATTAAAGTTGACTCTCACAAGACCGAAATAGAAAGAAATTGTCCTAGACCTATCTCTACATTAGATATCAGGAGTTTCTTAAGTTTGCTAGCTATTACAGATGGTTTGTTGAGGGATTTTGTTCTATTTCATTCCTGTATATGTTGACTCAGAAAAAAGTCAAGTTTTATTGGTCAGATCCTTGTGAGAAGAGTTTTCAAGAGTTGAAGACTTGACTCACCTCACTCTAGTTTTGGCTCTTCCAGGGGGTTCAGATGGCTTCGTAGTGTATTGTGATACATCTAGATTAGGTTTGGGTTTTGTCCTCATGAAACATGGTAAGGTCATAGCCTACGCCTCTAGATAGATTAAACCCTATGACAAGAATTATCCTACTCATGATCTTAAGTTAGCAGCCGTAGTATTTGCCTTGAAGATTTGGAGGCATTATATATATGGAGTTCATGTAGATGTGTTCACAGATCATACAATCCTTCAGTATGACTTTTCTCAGAAAGATCTCAATCTTCATCAAATAAAGAGGTTAGAGCTCTTGAAAGATTATGACATGAGTGTCCTTTATCATCCGGGCAAGGCCAACGTCGTGGCTGACGCTCTCAATAGACTATTTGTGGATAGTGCTGCTTATGTTGAGGATAGTAAGAAGAAATTAGCTCAGCAAAATCCATTAGCTTGCCAGACTAGGCATTTGCTTATTAGATTCAGAGGAGGGTGACATATGGGTTCAGAGTAGTTTAGAATCATCTTTAGTTTTTTAGCAGAAAGAAAAGCAAGATGGAGATCCCAGCCTTGTCAAGTTAAAAAAGTTAGTCAAAGATCATAAAGTAAAGGTTTTCTCCCATGGGGGAGATGGTGTATTGCATTATTAGGGTCGTCTGTGTGTTCCAGGTATAGAAGACTTAAGGTAGCGAATTGTTCTACAAGCACATGGTGTGCGCTACTTTATTCATACAGGGGCCATAAAGATGTACCGCGACTTGTGGGAAATCTATTTGTGGAGTGGAATGAAGAAACATATTGCAGAGTTTGTGGCTAAGTACTTTACAAGATAGTGGGTTAAGATAGAGCATCAGAAGCCTAGTGGGTCCATGTAGGAGTTTATTATTCCTACTTGGAAGTGGGAAGAAGTGAACATGGACTTCATGACGGGTTTACCCCATACTCATCGCAAGCAGATTCAGTTTGGGTCATTGTAGATAGGATGACTAGATCAGCTCATTTAGGATGACTAGATCAGCTCATTACTTTCCAGTCCGTATCTCTTATTCAGTCGAGGATTATGCCAAACTCTATATCAGATAGTTGGTCAGATTGCATGGTGTTTCATTATCTATTATCTCAAACAGAGGTACCCAGTTCACCTCTTATTTCTGGAAAGTGTTCCAAAAGGGTATTGGTATCTAAGATCATCTCAGTACCGCCTTTCACCCTTAGATAGATGGTCAAGCAGAAAAGACCATTTAGAATTTAGAAGATATGCTAAGTGTGTATGAAATGAATTTCAAGGGTAGTTGGGATGACCAGTTCCCTTTGATTGAGTTTGCATACAACAACAGCTATCATTCCAGTATTAAGATGTCTCCATGCGAAGATCTTTATGGTAGGAGATCCAGATCGCTAGTCGGTTGGTTTGAAGTTAGTAAGGCCTCAGTTATAAAGCCTGGCTTAGTATTTGATGCCTTAGAGAAAGTTTATTTGATCAGAGAAAGACTCTGGGCTGCTCAAAACTGACAGATGTCTTATGGAGATGTGCACAGAAAGGATCTCAAGTTCGAGATTGCTGTTATGTCTATCTAAAGATATCTCCCATGAAGGGAGTGAAGAAATTCGGCAAGAAGGGAAAGCCTAGTCCTCGATATGTTGGTCCCTTTAAAATTTTTAGTCACTTAGGCAAGGTAGATTATGAGCTTGAATTGCCTTCAGATATAGTCTCAGTTCATCTAGTCTTCCATGTCTCTTTTCTCAAGAAGTGTACAGGTGACCCAACAGTTGTAGTCCCTATTTAGCGTATAGATGTTCAGAAAAACCTCTCTTATGAAGAGATTCCAGTCAAAATTCTTGACTAACAAACTCATAGACTAAGGAATAAAGAAGTCCCTCTAGTCAAAGTTCTTTGGAATAATCAGTCCGTCGAGGGAGCTACTTGGGAAGCAGAAGAAGACATACGGACCAAGTATCCTCACCTCTTCTCCAAAAACTCAGATCTATCTCTACATAATATTTCTCCTTAAGTTTATCAATTTCATGTTCAAATTTCAGTAACAAGCTTCGTATCCATTTCATGTTCAAAATTCCATTATAAACTTGGTATTAAATACCATTGCGCAGTTAGTCATGCATTAATGTGTCAGTTCAGTTATGTATTCATGCATCAGATATGTATGTTCAGTTTGATGAGAAACTCATCTTATCAGTAATTCAGTTATGTAGTCATAAATTAGTTACTCATGCATTATATATGCATGTTCAGTACGATATATACTTAGTTATCAGTTATGTCAGACATGAGATCATGTTCCAGTTATTCATGTTTAGTAAGTATGTCAGTTTATCTTTTCCCCTCTTACTCATTCTTATTCGAGGATGAATATTCTCAAGAGGGAAATATTGTAATACCCCGTACTTCTACCTTGCTTGAAATCATCCCAAGTATGTTAGAAACTTACTTTGAAAGATAAATCCACTTTTATACGTGTGGTATTTTTAATACTTTCACTTTTTGTCATGTGGGAAATTGAATTAGCTTTATAACGATACAAATTTTGTACAAATCCGGTATCGGTAGAAAGTTATGGCTAAAATACTGAAAGCAATCAAAACTACTTAGGTGCAACAGTGAGAGCCGATGGACCATAGATCTAGCAACCAACCATCACCCAAGCCATCGTAGAATAGGCAGTGATACCATCTTCTTCTTATGAGAGACATCTAAGACTGAAAAACCATTGAGCTAGCGATGGACCGTCGCCTAAGCCATTCGTCTAAGCCATCGCAAAAGAGACAGTGAACCCTTATTCTACCCAAGTGCGATGGTCAGGACCAACGGACCTTCGACCCAATGATGGACCATCGCACCCACCATCACATAGTTCGTTTAGTTATTTTAAAGATATTTTTAAAAGGGTATTTGGATTTTTTCCACCCGTTTAACCCCTAATTATATCATACCAAGTCTCATAAGATCATTATCCATCTACAATATCAAATTAGGGTTTTCTCTTAAAGATAATCCCCAATAAGAAGAAACCCTAGGTGTTTAATTCCAAGGCAAGAATTCAAGTTTTCCTCCATCAATCTCCAATAAACTCACAACCCAGGTATGTCATGTGTTGATTCATAGGTCCTCTTCACCCATAAAGCTCAAGAATCTCTTTTCAAAATACAAGATTTGTGTATTTATGAATGTTCATGATTTAAATAGAATTGAAATTCATGTTCATGATGTTGTGGGGTTTTGATATATGTTTTAAATTACATATTCGAATGATTGACCCTTGTATATGAAGATTTGCATAATAATCA